>NC_091821.1:66896695-67141695 GCF_038994185.2 Dermacentor albipictus | reverse complement strand
GCAATGAATTTCCCACGGGCGTATTAAGCTGCTTTTGTTGTATGTATTTTTGCTGTTTCGTTTCCTTCATATCCTGGCTTTTTTTTTTTCTGACAATGACATTTATCAATACGGAATGATCCACTACGATTAGTCTTTTGCGCATTGTGCAGTGCGTACTCTCTGCATTTAAAATGTCTTTTCTGGACAAAATTTTAGTTGCAAGAAGTTGCCCTTATAGTATATCTTCTTCCTTGGTCTTCGTCTGTCGCGCTACCTTTAACTTAACAGCCACATTTTACCCGCCGCCCCCCTATCCCCAACAACAACAAAAAAAGGAGGAGGGGATGGTGGGAGAGAGTGCAAACAAATATCCGTGCGCATGTGCCGGACACTGTCTGTGGTCCGATTCCTTTAATGTGTTCGTATGATAAAATGCGCCGTGAAGTGCCCTCGGCGGGAGTGAACCTTGCGCGCGTCGCGGTTTTCAGCCTCACAGCACCGTTGCTGAGGGGAAATCTCGGGACAGTTTTGCTTCCATCGTTCAGTGTGCGTGTGCGAGCATCGACTCGGTGCGGGTTTGCGGCACGTTTTGCGCCTCGCTTGCTTCTTTATTTCGCAAGCTTGGCTGCTGCTGGAGCAGGGGCACATTTTGCCGCTCGGCGCCTCTCTCGTCGTTCCCGTTTCCACTAATGCACTCCCTAGACGAACCGTGCCCGAACCGGCGCTGTCTCTCTCAATTCGCTCTGCTCACCGCCCCGTGACAGTCGGAAGAAGGAGATTTAGTTGTCTCCTCTGACTTCTAGCTAGGCGATGGCGAGAACGCACACGGCCAGTTCACAGTCGGAGAGACGCTCCTCGAGTCGAGAATGACCGAAATAAGCTCCAACCTGTGCTCGCGGTGCCACGGAGCGCAATAAGGCTGCGCCGCTGTCCAGCTGGGGGCCGGCCGCCGCTCAAGACGATGCTCGAACGTTCCGCGTCGTGCTCGAGTCAAACGTTTCGCCATATGCGAGAGATCACAGTAAAAGGCTCAAATTAGTGTCGTACACGTTGACCACCTGCGGCCGAATTCACAAAGCTTCGTTCGTAATTGCTCTTTGCCATCGGCTGGCCGCCTTCGCTAATTATGCTTACAACGTCATAATTGGCTGGAATTTGCTGTTACGAGCAATTATTTAACGCAGGAGTTTACTTCTTTACATTGGCGAAAAAAAACTAAGAAAAAGAAGAGGGGAGGGGTTAGGGGGGGCACAATGATGCACCGAAGCGGCCAGTGCTATGCCCGCTCATTAGTCGTGTTTCTTATTGCCGATCCCAAGTAACTTAGTCGACGCAAAGATTGCAAGTTATCTGTGTTATAAGCGGGTGGCGTGACCTTGCTTGCTTGTTCTGACTATTTTTTTTTTTGCAACACTCGGACGCATTCTGCAGTCACTCGGCACGTGCATGCAGCTTCATTCCCTCCCTCCCTCTTCCCCCTCTCTCTCTCTCTCGTCAACTTGGCTTCTCCCGTGTCTGCGGGAGACGCCAGGTTGCGAGCTCTAAACTGCTGTCGCAGTTTAGAGCTCTGGCCACCACCGCAGCGGGGGATCGAGCTCGTACATCTCTGGTGGAAACGTGCAATCGGGAACCGGGTGCGTTATACAACTGGGCTATCGCGCAACTTTTGCGCTTCGTAATTTGTGCTATGAAGGCGACACATTTCTAAGCACCATCTCTGACTCTCTCCTTCTCTTGAAGATATTGGGCCACTTTATGCATCCAACTTCATGCCATCCTACTCCAATTACACTACAAATCGCCCCGTTGTCAACGGAGTTAAGCGATGTCCCGCCGCATCATCGCAAGGCTTGCGCACTCGGCGCGTATCAAGACACGAATAATATTGGAACAAGCGCGAAATCAAAATGATAAAAAATTGAAAAAGTAGAAGAATGAACATGGAGTATGATCGAAGTTTGAATAATAAGAATGGAACATAATAAACAGCTACAACAAAACGCATCCTTGTTACTGCAAACGAATGTTTTCGACTACTTCTTGGATTCAACACGGATGAACTACGAGCCCGCGTGCAATTCTGCGCACCAACGATCTCGACGAGTTTCTTATACCCACAAAGAGACGTTCAAGCTTGCGCAAGCAGCAGTCGTTCGCGACAGCTACCACACACACATATACTATATGTTGACGATAGTCTTCCCGAAAGGGAGATTATTTGCAGCAACTCTAGACAAGTTTTATGCAATATGATTTATGAAACCGATTTGAATGCCTAAACTCCAAAATTCGTGTGTGTGTGTAGGGGGGGGGGGGGGGAGGGGACCCAGATGCTGCTCCGAAATTGTGAACAACGGTGTTTTGCTGCAGATCCAATACTTCTGCAGCATAATCAAAGAGGTGTCCGTAAACTCATTCGTTGAACCAGAGAACAAAGTGCTGCTGCGGCAGTAACGCCACGCTGTATAGATGCCGTTTACGCCGTTCATTGCTTAGAGGTGTTTGCCAAATGCACTTCATCGCGTTTTTATTAGTCTGTAGATTTCCATCTCGTGATCGGGACGCCTCACAAAGCCGTTCTTACGCTAAAGTTCTTCTTATGATAGCACAAGCCAGTCAATTGTGATGTCGGTCATTTTAGTAGCGAAAAACAGCACTTATTCTTATGAAAAAACAGCACTTATTTCAGCTGCTATGGATGAAAATCTCCGGTAATTCGGCACCAGCTTTGCCGACGCTATATGGCGAATAAAACTTTGCCCACAGCGTTCCTAACACGGTGATGGCCACCGTGTCCGCTTTGAGAGCCAGCTGCTGTCGCGGTGTATGAGCTCAGATTCGGAGGAAGTAGCCAAGTCCACAGCAGAAACTGCATGCTACATTCGAGCGAAGCAGCGGTTGGCTGTTCTTTGCGACGGCTGCGTTGTCACAGCGGCACGGCGTCAGCTTTGCTGCGTTCGAGTGATGCCGTGAGCCGGCAAACGGACCTCTCTAATACTTCCGAAGGGCGTGAGAAGTCGCTTATGCAGCTTCGCTGTCTTTGATGTATGAGTTGTCAGAGTCGCATACATCTGCGAATGATTTTGTTTGCCTGGTTTAACTGAAACAGACGAACCACTGTACACCACAGTCGAAAGCCTCTACGGCGAACACATTCACAGCAAAATGACCCGTATAACGTAGGATTCCGTGTGGCCCGGCCCGATTCCCATCTTTCGTATGATTGCGAACGCCTCGGCAGCGAAGATCGCTACAACACATTTTCCTGCTCAACGAAGAAATGCAGGCGTCGCCGACGTCTGATTTGCTGCTTTAAAACACATGCACGTTGCGGCGCCGCCACTGCCCTCAGTCGCCACCGATGAGCTGCGACGCTCATAGGGAGCGCGAGTAGACACCACAGTAAAGAAGACTGCGCTGGAGGGTGCAGACAGCGCAGTAGCTCACTCCACTCGAGCTACTTGCTCTTACAGACAATTCTAGCGTAGGAGGCTTTTGCGAAAACGGGCCTGTGATTCGTCGGGCCTGTGAGCGCTTCGTCGTAAAGGTGTTTGTTTAAGTGCACGTGCAGTGCCATGCAAGTCGTGCCGACTCCCCAGGCACGCCTGCTGCACTCGTCAGCCTTCTTCCGGCGGCGCGGCATGCGGCTTCCCGTTCCGCGCAGTGCGCTGCTGCGAAAGTGCGCCTGCGTTCTCGTGCTCTCCGCTGCGATTCTTTTCATCCGCCGCGGGGTCGCCGCTTCTCTTCCATTATTCATCCTCTCCCGCCGCGCCGTAGCGCGACAGTCCTCGCCATTCTGCTGGCGGCCCTGTCACCAGCACCCGCCCCCCCATGCATGCTATATAGCCCCTCAGTCAAGTTTTGCGTGCGGCGGCGCTGCTTTACCCCCTTCTCACACTCGCTCACTTTAATTTTGCATAATGTCTTCGCGATACAGCCTCCTTCGTGATATGCATTTAATAACCTCACACGCCTTCGTAAACTTATTTGTCATCGTGCATAGCTAAGCGAGAGTGCTCTTGAACTATGCATGTCGTTGTCGTTGTTATGAGAATTTGACCATTATTTAAACGCTGAATTTTAAAGCGAAGCTTTCCTTGCCTACTTTCCCGGCTTTGGCGTGGCCACCTGCCTGTTGGGTCGGTCGCTGTCTTGCCGGATGTATTTCTGGATATAAATACGAAGGCTATGCGAAAGTACCCGCCAAGTAGCTTATATACCTATTGTATCAAGTATGCGCACATTTGTTTTGCGTAACCAAAAAACTAAGCTCCTACATAACGCTTGAACATAAAATGTCGGCTCACAGGCCTCTCTAAACAATACTGAACTGTTAGTGGAATGGTGAATGGTGAGTTACTTTATTTTCTTCGCCTTGACCACTCAGTATGCGGCACTGTGAGTGTTGCCGTTCTTTGCCAATCCTGAAAAATAGGCATGTCCCACCACGATTCCTACACAAAACTAATCAAACCGAGCCAATGCAGTCGTTGTATAGTATCAAATATCGGCATCACCATGCAACCAAAAGAACTTTGCTTCTCATGGATTCCACCAATTGCGTTGGATCTGCGGAATTTTTTTCTTCAACGCTCTGTGCTAGGTGTACAGCATCAAGAAGTGCATGTTTATTCTACTTATGCTCGCACGTGCATGTGTCTGTGTGTGTGTGTGTGTGTGTGTGTGTGTGTGTGTGTGTGTGTGTGTGTGTGTGTGTGTGTGTGTGTGTGTCTGTGTGTCTGTGTGTGTGTACAGGCACGTACGCACGCACACACGCACGCAGCACGTACGCACGCACACCCGCGCACACGCTAACGCGTCCTTGTGTGCCTTCATTCTAGACTACAGACTCACTCACGCGCAAGCTCGCCAGTCTCGCTCGA
Source organism: Dermacentor albipictus (assembly GCF_038994185.2). Lineage (NCBI taxonomy): Eukaryota > Metazoa > Arthropoda > Arachnida > Ixodida > Ixodidae > Dermacentor > Dermacentor albipictus. The sequence goes on along the minus strand of NC_091821.1, from coordinate 67,136,830 downwards.
CCCGGTGAGTGAAACGAGAAACGGGCCATTTTTAGGCAGGCGCACGCGCTCCTCTCTTCAGCTTTGCGAAGACGGCGACGAGTTCTTTAAGGCGCTCCCTTCACTTCCTACCTTCCTCTCTTCTCGCGTTTATTTTTCTTTTCTCAGCAGAGCCCTCCATAGGTGCCCCTTCTCCCCCCTTCCATTTCTGAAGCGTCACGAAAAAGTCATTGCCGCCGCGGCCTGAAAGCGTCGCTGCGGCGACGACCAGCGCGCCAGCGCTCGGTATATATACGAGGCGCACAAGACGTGGGCGAATCCACCACGGTGGAGAAAGCGTTCGTTCGGCCGCCCCGCAGGGAAGAACCACTTTGAGAGAAAGCTCTCTTCTTCCATCGTTCGCCGCGTCCTTTCAGAGCCTCCTGCCTGCGCACGCAGGCGAGCTGCGGAACAGAGACTTTTTGTGCCGGCCGTGCGGCACATATATACGCCAATATAGTCAGCGCGGGCCATTATACTCCACCGCAGAGCGCGGGGCCAAGCGAAGTGCTTGTCTCCAGTGCTGAGCGGAGCCCGAGCGAACGGATTTCGTGCCGTTCTGCGTGGCATGCGGGTGCGCGCGAGCACGCGGACGCACACTGCACTGTGGGCCACTGCACTGTGCATTCGGCAGCGTCAAAAGCACGAGCATACTTTCGCAAGCACTCATGCGGCAGCGAAGACTCGGCTAACTATAATACTTTTGTTCATAGCGAACCGCGCGCGGCCGTTCTGTTTGTTTGTTTGGTACTTCTTGTTACATTGAAAAAAAAAAGAAAAGCGAATGGTGCTGCTTGAGAAAACAATGGTGGGAGAAAGCAGACGACACACAGCGGGAAATGAAAGGGAACTGCGCTGACTGTTCGCGGTCTGGATCGCGGATAGGTCGACGCGCACTGCGCGCGCTCTCCGCGGTCAGAGAGCGCACGAACATAGTTGTCTCAGTGGTGGCCCGGCTGTCTAAGCCGCGTCTCTGAAGCGAGGAACGCATAGCTTCACGAGCTGTGCGGGCTGATGTACGACGAGCGCTTTGAACACACAGGACTACGGAAAAAATATGTTTCCTATATATATATATATATATATATATATATATGTATGCATGTATGTATGTATATGTATGTATGTATATATGTAAGTGAGTGAGTGAGTGAATAAACTTTATTGTAGGTCCGGCGAGGACGCGAACTCGTCGCGCACCCGGCTAGTCCCACGTCGGGACCGGCAGGTCTAGCCCACCGGCCCGGTCGCGGGCACGCCGGACAGCCAGGATTTGCTTTTCTAGAGCGGGGCTACGCAGAAGCGAGTCCCACTCCTCCTTGATGAACTTGGGGTATGTCGACCCGCACTCCCAGAGCATGTGGGGTAGAGTGGAGGTCTGGCCGCAGGACGGGCAGGCGTCGTCGCGATACACGTCGGGGTAAGCCTCGTGGAGAGCGGACAGACACGGATATGTGCTGGTCTGTAGGAGCCTAAGCGAAACGGCTTGCGCCCTATTCAACTTGGGGTGAGGGGGTGGAAAGACCCTTCTGGACATGTAGAAATATTTAATAATCTCGTTGTGAGTAGCAGGAGCGTCCCTGTGACCGTAGATAGGAGGGGAGTCAGTGCCCCTTATAGAGGAAGCGCGGTCGGTGAAGTCACGCGCAGCCTCGTGGGCAGACTCATTGAGGTTCGGGGGAGCACCCTCGACCGATCCTACGTGTGCGGGAAACCAGTGAATTGAATGGTTTGCGAGAGCATGTGGACTCGAGCCGCTAAGAAGACGAAGAGCTTCCTTGGCGATGCAACCCTTTTGAAAAGCCCTAACTGCCGTTTTGGAGTCACTATATATTTCGGACCCACGACCGTCTAGCAGGGCGAGGGCGATGGCGACTTGCTCGGCGATTCCGGGGTCTGAAGTGCGAATCGAAGCGCTATTGGAAATGTTTCCGCTCGAGTCGACCACAACGACGGCAAAGGTCTTCCCGTCACTGTACTCCGCAGCGTCGACGAAGCTTGCGCTAATGTCGTGTCGCTTGATCTGTTTGAGGATGGCGGCTGCTCTGGCCTTGCGTCGGCCCTCGTTGTGGACGGGATGGACGTTTCGGGGCACAGGGGCCACTACGAACTTGTCTCGAATGCACCTAGGGATCGGGGTACTGACCATCGAGAATTCTGCAGGGTGGTAACCCAGCTCTTCGAGGATTCGTTTACCTGCCGCTGTGGTGGCCAGGCGACTGAGTTGCGTGCGTTCTTGGGCTTCGGCAATCTCCTCGGCGGTGTTATGTACCCCCAGCTTCAAGAGATCCTCGGTATGGGTCCTGATGGGTAGCCCGAGAGCCCTCTTGACTATTTTGCGGATAAGAACGTTGAGCTTGTCTCGCTCCGCTCTGAGCCAGTTGTGCATGGAAATCGTGTACGTGAGGTGGCAGAGTACGAAGGCATTGATCAGCCTGAGAAGATTGCTTTCCTTCATGCCTCGATGCCGGTTTGCGATTCTGCGTACTAGGCGGAAAGCGTTCTCCGTCTTTGCGATAATCCTGCGCAGAGCTGTTCCGTTTCCGCCGTTGAATTCGACAAACATGCCCAGGACCCGAATAACGTCGACCCTGGGTATCACCCCCCCGTCACAAGTGCGAAGTCTGATGCTGCTTTCAGAGACTGGTTTCCAATCTTTGGGTCTGCCTCCCTTCTCTTTTCTGTAAAGTAGCAGCTCCGACTTGGCGGGGGAGCATCGAAGTCCGGTGGGGCGGAGATACTCCTCGATCACGTCAATCGCCTCCTGCATGGCTTCTTCGACTCTGCCCTCGCAGCCGCGGGAGCACCATATGGTGATGTCATCGGCGTAAATGGTGTGCTTGACGTCCTCGACGCGGGCCAACCTCTCCGAAAGACCAATCATACAGATGTTAAACAATGTTGGGGAGATGACGGCGCCCTGAGGAGTGCCCCGCCCTCCGAGGGGCACATCTTCGGAGCGGAAGTCTCCAATGCGAAGCTTGGCCTTCCTGTCAGTTAGAAAAGAGCTGACGTAGTTGTGGAATCTGGAACCGAGACCCAGGTCTGAAATGGTCTTGACGATGAAGGTGTGGAGCACGTTGTCGAAAGCCTTCTCGAGATCCAGACCGAGCAGAGCCTTGACGTCTCTGGAACGGCCATCCACAATCTGATGCTTGATTAGTTTCATGGCATCCTGCGTTGAGAGTCCGGCACGGAAGCCGATCATGTTGTAGGTGTAAACCTCGTTGTCTTCGAGGTACCCGTTAAGCCTGTTGAGGACGACGCGCTCCATGACCTTGCCGACGCAGGAGGTCAGAGAAATCGGCCTCAAGTTGTCGATGTTCGGGGCCTTGCCGGGCTTGGGAATGAGCACCGTGCAGGCCGTCTTCCATTCTGCAGGTACAATGCCGCTCTTCCAGGACTCGTTTATCTTGTCGGTCAGAAAGACAATCGACGTGTCGTCGAGGTTCCTCAACATTCTGTTGGTGACTCCGTCCGGACCCGGCGCAGACTTGCGGTTGAGCGCGAAGATGGCCTGCCTGACCTCGGCAATGGAGAAGTCTTCATCCAGCTCAGGTCGTGGAGGGCCTCGGTAGTCCGGGAGTTGGGTCGACGGATCTCCGTCGCGATGGACAGGCAGGTACTTCTGTACGAGTTTTGCGACGAGTTCATCGACCGTGTTAGACCTGGTGGCTTCGTGAATATATGTATATATATATTTATTTATTTGGGGGAGGGGGCCAGGTGTCTGTATGTCGCGTGGTCGCAATTTCGCTGTCGATGTCAATTTCAAGGGTCACAAATTATATATATATATATATATATATATATATATATATATATATATATATATATATATATATATATATATATATATATAATTTGTGACCCTTGAAATTGACATCGACAGCAAAATTGCGACCACGCGACATATAGAAGCGTGCCCAAAAATTAATAAATAAATGAAAATGAACATAACTACGCAATGCATGCCGCTAAAGATTGTCGGTGCACATCGCGGATGCAATTAAATGAGAACGGCGCAATATTTAAGCCTAAAGAATGAAGCATACATAGTTATCTCCGTCGTCATTGTTTTGTTAACGCTTACGCTGGGCAACGGTGCGTATTCACAAGAAAAGGTCTTACGCTATAGAACTGTTCGTAAGAGCACATTAATGGTGATGTTGGGCATATTATTAGCGAAGGCGGTGAACCACTGGCTAACACCACCTCCGAATGAAAAGCTTTGCGAGTACGGTTAAAATTTCTGAAGTGCTTGCCTGCTACAGTTCGTGCATTGTGCCAGTGAACCTTTATTAACGTCGAAGGAATATTTCCAGCGAGCAGAAACGTCACGAATATCGTACGCATCCATGGCGCCAATCGGGGATGCAATGCGCATGTGCTATGGTTTCTGTAGCACAACTGTAAATACCCGTGTATGCTTCTTGCACTCTCACTGTACAGTGCACAACAACTGGCAACCGCCGTGGTGGCTTAGTGGTTTAGTGGCGCGACCTCGTGCTAAGCACGAGGTCGCGGGATCGAATCCTAGCCGCATTTTGATGGGGGTGAAATGCAAAAGCGCCCGTGTACCATGCATCGGGTGCATGTTAAATGACTTCAGGTGTTCAAAATTATTCAGGAGTACCCCACTACGGCGTACTCTATAATCGTATCGTGGTTTTCATATCGTTCAGAATCCTATCATGGCGTGCTCGTTAAACCCCAGAATCCTATCATGGCGTGCTCGTTAAACCCCAGAATTTGATTTCATACAACTGGAGCACTAGGGCTGGCGGCTGAAAACGCAAAATCCTCGCAAGGATGGTATTGGTTGCATTAATTACAATTTTAAGCCTTCATCTGGTGCTCGGCATGAACGAAAATTCTGGACATGAGCAATCAGCGCCTCCCGCTGCCGCGAGCAAGAAATAGGCGCTGCGACGCTTTTCTTCGTGAGTGCTATAAACACGCGAGACATCTGGGCCAGGAAATCGATTTCACCGCAACGCATCGCAGATGCACAGGTTTCTGTGGTCTAATCCAAGCGCTTACACCATTTTAATCACGTGATACTGCGGAAATTTATTTGATTTCGGCGTTTTTACGTGCCAAAGCCGCGATTTGATTACGAAGCTCGCCGTATATGTAGTGGGGGGATCCGGAGAGCAGGTTTGACCACTAGAGGAACTTTGAGGCGTCCCCAACGCATGGTACACGAGCGGTTTTGCATTTCGCCCCCATCGAAATGCGGCCGCCGCGGCCGGAATTTGATCCCGCGACCTCGTGCTTAGCAGCGCAGCACCATATACCCGCTAAGCCACCGCGGCGCGTAAACGTGGAAATTTAACCAAAAATAACTCTATGTAGGGTTTTACGTCCCAACTCCAAAATTAATGGCTGCGAGAGGCGTCGTAGAGTGGGGTATAAGTCCGGTTTAATTTTGACAAGCTGGGGTTCCTTAAACTGCACCAAAGGCTCAACGCGCATGCGTTCTCGCACTCCGCCCCCATCGAAATGCCACCGCGGCTGCCGGAAATTGAACCCGCGACCTGGCACTCAGCAGCAGAACTAACCCAACGCGGCGGGGAAAGCTTCAAGTTTGCAAGCTTCTTGTCACTGTCTATGAAATTGTCACGTTGTTTACGCGAGTTTCGCGACAGTCCCATTCACAAATTATGTATGACTGTATAACATGTCAGTTTTGTCCGCTTCAGATGCCTCTATAGATGCAGTTTAGGCAATTGTAATAGCATTGTTTATTGTCAGTGTTATGGAGTTGTAAACACGATGCCTCGTTTCTTACTTATCTATTTTTTTTCTGGCTCTCGGCAATTGTGCGAAAAATATGTGGTGGCTTATATAACAATTTTTTTTTTAACAATCGGCGGGTTTTAACATTTTTCTCTTTTTTTTTCTTTCTTTCTTTAATGCAACAAATCCCGACCATCAACTTCGGTGCAGTGGATGCCGAACAAAATGATTTCTCCATGTAGACTTGAACCAACTCGACACGTACCCCAATAATGGTGAAACAAGCGCGTGAATCGTGCTCTTTGAGTGGACCGCACTGAACGTCGTGAACATTATTACACACTGGAGAGACATAGACGGTGGCTGAGATGTTGAGATTACGAGGCGTCACGATGACGACATAACTTGTCAACTCTCGAGGCTGAGACGGCGCCTGAGGATTTGTGACAACGCGCTTGAGTCGCTGCATCGGTGCTGCATCCCCTTATACGAGGGAAGAGCTGGTGGCTCCCCGACATCCGCGCGTCAACTCCTTGCCGCGTCGCGGTTTAGGTAAATACACTCCGCACACCACTGGCTGCCGATCTCCATTTGCCACAGTTGGTGAGTGATTGATTGACTTGTGAACGAGCCCCGTGGGGCTCGCTCAGGCGCGCGAACACAGCGCCTAGAGTGTCCGGATTCATTTTACTTTTCTCCTTCTTTTTGCGCTTCTTCTTCTTGAAGCTGATTACCGTTCAACGCCCGCCTAAAGAGAGTGAACGGCGTAAAAATAGAAATAAAGCACGACGCGTTGACGCGTTTCTCCGTAAGCATCGTCGACTTCGCATCAAAGGCGTCTTTGAATCATGTCATTGCTTTGTGATGTTTGGTGTGTTGCTATGTTTCCGAACTATTTCTTTTGCACCTAATGGTAACTATGGAGTTTGCCTCTCTCTCTGTTATTCATGGCTCACCATAGCTCTGAGTGGCGCTGGCTAACACTCCTAGGACTAGATCTAGTGAACATAGATACCAATGTTAGTGGACGAACTGATAGCCATCGCCGTAGCATAATTGTAGTGCAGCGCACGCGTAGTGCGGTGGTTGTGGGTTCGGCTCCCACCGGCGACGAATTATCTCTTCGTCCACTTTCATTTCCCTTTTCTTCATTATTTTCTGCATTCCAATTTCAACCAGTCAATTTCCCCGATTTCTCTTGGCTTCATTGTCTGTTGGCTTTACGTGGTCAGGATTTATGGTCGAGATTTAAAAAAATAGTCTCGGTATGCGAATCAAAGTTCATTCCTTTAAGAAAAAAAAAAGAAACTCATACGTAAAGAGCATCCGTGGATGACTCGCCATATAATTAAGCTGAATATAAAAATAAAACATCAGCGCAAGGTAGGAAATAACCTTAACCTCCAGAGCGTTGTATGCGAGAGTCCGTGATAAAATGCGCTCAGCGAAATCGCGATTCTATGATATCACTGGCACACAGCCCAAACAAATGCTGGCGTTATTTAATTATCAGAAGTACGCAGCTCAATTTCACAAATAAGAACGTCAAGAAAAATCGTCAGTGAACCTGAAAAGATAGCTAATCATTTTAACGGCTTTTTTCAAATCAGTATTTCGACGATCAACTTTCCACGCTTCAATAGCCCCTAATCCTTTAGAGCATCACATTACAGAATGAACCATAACTGATAATAGCGTCCTTAATCTTTTAACAAACCTAGACTGCGATAAGTCTCCAGGGCTCGATTCCATTACGAACACTTCGTTAAGTAGTTACGCAATCTCGGTGTCGAAATAATTCTGTACAATATACACAGTGTCCAGGTGAACCCAAGTCATTCTGGCGCACATCGAAAATAGCGACGTAATTAGAATAAATTTTATTGCTTTCCTAAATAAAAAAAAATGTGGTCGCAGTAAAAGAAGAGAAGAAACCGCACTTGATAATTATGTAACGAGAGTTATTGAACAGAAATGACTTCATTTTCATTACACAATGTACAATTTATTCCATCACAGACAGGATCCAGCCGGACGTTGTCTTACGGGTCTCGAATGACCAAAGAAAGCTTAGCCTCTTGCCCCTCTCGGCCATCGGGCACTTTAACACTGGGCTTCCCGAGTAGTATCCGACCCGGTTCCGCATGCCACTCGCATGCCGGGCACGTCCTCAGCAGAAGCGAAAAAGCGCAACCTGCGCCGACGTGCAGGCACGACGCTCGTGGACTGCCATAGGCCGTTATATAGATGCTGCATCCATTATGCATGCGGACGCTGTCTCGAAACAGCGGATTTCATACACAATCGACACACACAAGGCGTCTGGCGACAGCTGCTCACTCACGTGCGTGGGCGGATGCGCGCCTTATTTGCGGCCGTGCAAGTCTTCAGTGGCCGTCTACCCCTCGCCACTGGACAGCTTCGAAGAGCGTGATACATACAATCGACCGTCCGTGTGTGGCAGACATGAGAAGGCATTTAGTTACCTAGAGAACGCAAAGCTGTGTTTTACGCCGTTGGAGAGCAGCTGCGCTCAGAGGAAAGTCGATCATCGTTTGCGCTCTTTATCTGTTTCCCTTATTCCGCGTTTCTCTCTTCACTCGAGACGTTACAGAAAAGTGCAGTGCCCGAGAAGATAGCCGGAGCAAGTCAGCTGAATGAGAAAACAACGGCGGGAATGAACCCGTCTAGGGAAAGTGAAACAGGATGCCGCCATAGCTCTTCGAGGCGATCAGGGGCGGGAGGGGGCGGAGCATGGCAATGGAGCGGTGGAAGATGTGTCGGAGAGACGGGATGGGGCAGCGCAAGAAGAGGGAGAAGGACGAAGAGGTTTGAACACACCAGCGCGCCAACGTAGAAGCAAACACAAGAAACGAAAACGATGCTTCGAATGACTGCCGCGCAAAATCGCAATCCCGCAGCTCCCCCACTTTCCCAGCTTTCGCCGATGCTCAATTTGAGCCCGCCATTGTTGTCGCGCTCCGTCGTCAACGGCGGGCCGACCGACGGACGGTGCTTTGAGCAGCTCCCACACTTCATGTGCTCTCACAGTTCCGAACAGCGTGAGCAGCGACATACATCATTGCATCGCGGGATGGCATTGCGGAAGGTGAACCTTCCGTTTGCCAGTGCCCTAAGCGAAACCCTGTGCGTGGCACATATCGTACACAGGGCCCGCATTCACGCATGAAGCAACATCTTGCGTTAAAACTGTTCGTAGAGCAGGTGCCAGCTAATCGCGATGGCAGACGTATTATTAGCGAAGGTGGGCGGTCAATGGCAAAGAGCACTTGCGAACGAAAAGTTTCGTGAATTCGGCCCCTCTTTTCGTATTTGCTGTACATTACCGAGACAGCAGAATTGACGATACCACCACATAACCAAGTAATGATTCGAACGCTCTAGCAATTAATCTGCCGTTGTTTATTTGTCGATTCTGAGACTATCAGCTGGGATTGTTTGAGTGCATGTATATGCGTCAGCGGAGCTCGACAATTCAAAAATATGACCCGTATTCACGAGACACTTCGTATATGAAAGAGCGGTTTCTTAGAACTGACCGCAACCAATCGTGTTTGCGAACATGATATACACGAAGACGGTCATCCAGTGAAGAAAAGCTCGTAAGAACAGCAACAAAATTTAAAAAATTCCTCTCAGAAGTACCACGCGGAGTGCATAATCGTTGTTGCACAGAGTGCGTCTGATCATTGTTCTGCTGGTTACCCAAAACAGCGTACATCTTACGTACTATACAGCGTGGTCAAATACTTCGTAGAGCAGACTCGTATCATGAAGTCGAAAAGCTACAAAACGAAACGACGCATACATCTTACGACAGGCCCAGGTGAATTACCGTAATTCCTCTCTAACGCTGCGCTGCGGCAAACATATGCTGGCACGACAAATTCGATGGCCACAACTTGAAAACGCGTTGGTTCGCGTTCCACCAGGTTCCGAGGGATCTTGACGGCGTTAGTTTATTTATCCGCCGTGCTTCGATCGCGGGCATAAGCATATGTCTGCCTCATGAAAGGCAGATATAGTAGAGTTTAAATGCAGCCCACACGCACACAAAGAAAGAAAAAAGACATTACCGCAGCTATTGCAAATATTGATTACCAATGTTTACCACAAGCATCGTCAAATAGATGCCGCGCCATTTCTCTTCGAAGTTGCACGTGTGGCCTCCGGGTAAACTCCTGCACGCCCGTTTTTCCAGTCCACGGTACATGGCCGAGGAAGACGGCCTTGCTATATACGCGTGCAATTCGGGCCCTATGAGGGTCGCGTCCCATCGCGTAGGTCAGACCAACGACCTTTCAAGCACACCACCCGACTTGAGCGGCACTGCACGCAACCAGCAAGACGCGGTCGGCGTCCGTGAACTCCTATACTTTCCTTCAGCTCGCGCGGCCGGCAAATCACTCAACCGCCCAGCCAGTGATGATCTTCTCCAGTTCTCCCTCCAGAGTCGGACCCGTTGTGTGGTCCGCATACGTCGCACGGTGGAAGCGCGCATTACCATTTTAAGAAAGAGTCCAGAGCGTGCGCCCGCGCGCTTGCGGTTATTCGCGTTACAAAGGGAAGGGTTCACTGATCGGGCGCGCCAAGCAGCGCGCGTATGCCCTTCCGAAATAACCGCTAGTCGCAGCGCTTATTCGCGCCGAAACCGAAAGGCACGCTCTGGTTCTCGAAATTGAGTTCCTTTGGAGCGTTGTTCTATATGGTTCGGGGTGCGCGAGCTGTCAGCGAAGACCATTTGGCCGAGGTCGCGGGAGGCTCTCAAATTGGGTTTCCTTGTGTGGCGCAGGGGCCTTTCACGCAGGCGGCTACTTACTTGTACGCTCCGCGAAAATGAAGGAGGAAAAAGTCGGTGAACACAATGCCTGCCGACAGACAGTTTGCACGAAAAAGTACTGCAGTACAATGTGAACGGGAGAAAGGTTTGGTGTTAATTAAGGCGAAGTTCATTAAGGCACACGAACGAACGACCGAACGTGGAGATATGGGCGAACCGGCCATATCTCCAAGTTGGATTCCAGTTGACACCACGAAGGACGAGAGTCGAACCCACTATCTTTGGTGCCAATTAAGGCAAAGTTAATTACGCTGCGGTTAATTAAGATAAGGCTAATTAAGACATTCTATAACCCACGACCTTTGGTGGCAGAAAACAATAGGAAGTAACAACGCATTAGAACGAAAATCTCAAGTAATTAAATACTCAACTGACTCAACTTTTCTTCTTTCTCATCATCACATCGTCATCATGAACAGCAACGTCTTCTTCTACTTCTTCATATTATTATTATTATTATTATTATTATTATTATTATTATTATTATTATTATTATTATTATTATTATTATTATTATTATTATTATTATTATTATTATTATTATTATTATACTTCCAGGCACCAGTCCCTGCTTCGTCCAGATGTCCAAGACAGCAGCATGGCGGCCGGAAGTGCTTGGTCGAAGGGGCTGGCGGGGGCGGAAGCCGCCAACGCAGTGCCGAGGCAGACACTGCGCGGGGACGGTCTGTAAGGAAGTGGATGCGCGTGACCACACCCCCGCCCATCCCCTGGCCCCTATTTCCCACGCCAGCCAGTGCCACAGTGAGTGGTGCGTGAGCGAGCGAGAGAAACTGCGCCATTGAGAAGTTTTCCGCCACTCCACAAAGCGGATACCTTCGTTGAGCGCAGAATAGAAAGTGAGCCTTCGTTTTCTTGTGAAATTCGCGCGAAGAGAGATAGAAGCGGCTGCGCTTGCAGGGAGAGCGATCGCAAGTACTGTAATGTTGTAACTTAACTGACGAGCCATTCAGTTCGAAATCAAGTGGGAATCGCCAGTGTCCTTCTTTTTCGCGCACTTTTACTGACCAAGACAATAGCGACATATTCGAGGCCTTCTCAATGAACTGTGAAAGAAACATGTGTGAGCGCACCTTCAGTGGCATTATGTAAGAAAGAATTACTTTGTCTCAACCAAGGCTTGGCAAGTGTACAGAGGAACGTATGACTGTGTGTGTGTCGACATAAATTTCCCCTTTTGCTCTCCCCCTCCCTCCTTTTTGACCTTCTCCCGCGCCAAGGTGTAGAGTCGCAATAAAGAAATAGTTGAAATTCAGTACTCGTCCTGTTTGTCTGTGTTCCTTGCCCAGTCTATCGCGCTGCCAGAATCCGTGAAAAAGTGGGAATCGCCTCGCGCCGTTAACAGAGGGAGACTTATTCGGCGGATTTATTTGTAGCATAGTCGAAAAACACAAGCGGCGACGCATTACTAATAAAAGAAGGTACCGGGTTTAACGTCCCAAAGCAAAATTACGGGCTGTCATAGTATTGGGGATAGTATGATAGTATTGCTAGTATTGCTAGTATAGATAGTATTGCGGGCTATGATAGTATTGGGGAACTCCTGATTGATTTTGACTACCTGGGATTACTTAATGTGGGTCCAAAGCAGGTTACACCAGCATTTCTGTCTTCCATACCTGCTGGAACGCGGCCGCCGTTGCCAAGGATAGCACCCGCGACCTCCTGCTCAGCATCAGAGCGCTGTAGCCACTGAAACACCGCGGCGAGATAAGCGAAATGGTTAAGCCGAATTTTCTGATGTGAGGAAGTGTGTGGACATTTGGTTGGTTTTATATTGACCCAATGCAAAAAAAAAAAATAAAACAGCCCCCGTGGTTGCTCAATGGCTATGGTGTTGGGCTACTGAGCACGAGATTGCGGGATCGAATTCCGGCCGCGGCGGCCGCATTTCGATGGGGGCGAAATGCGAAAGCACCCGTGTACTTTGATTTAGGAGCACGTTAAAGAACCCCAGGTGGTCTAAATTTCCAGAGTCCTCCACTACGGCGTGCCTCATAATCAGAAAGTGGTTTTGGCACGTTAAACTCCATAATGTAAAGAAGAAGAAAATGTCCATAAGAAAATGTCTTACTTATCACGTACCGATAATTCGGTTAAGACGAACTTCAGCGGCCGTGACTGACGCCTGCTACTCTGCTTACTGAGTGGCCCCGATGGCCGACTTGGAAGACGCGACGCTGTTACGTAAGAAAAAAATGGGTTACAGTGGCCACAAACTACGCCAATGTCTTAAAATGACGTGGAAACAAGCAAGGATGGCACCATAGAAACCTCGAGGAGGTCATCGAGGTGCCTCTGTCGGATGATAATTATAGGTATGGTGAATACATCGCCCAGCGGTGTTCACACATGATGCACCAGACAGTACCATGGATCCTTTGATGTATATATTTTTTTAACACGGGGACACTGAACATTTTTGAGCGAGCAAGGTGAAGGTGCCAACTTTGTGACAGCGCACAGGTTTGCAAAGCGCGTGAATCAATGGAACTTAATGCCTCTTTTTATACCTGTCGTTTGGTCTTAATGCTGCTTCATTTATTGGAAGCTAAACATATTTTACAGCATTGCCTGTCTGGTTTGGATATTTATATAAGAATTTAGAAACGTCTCCAACAAAATAGTAAATTTATCGTGTTTTGTCGCGGATACATGGCTGCACCAAAAATAATAGATTAGATTTCTTGCATCACTTAGGACGAACCTTCGATACAACAAATATATTTTCATGCTCCCTTCGAATTTGCCTCAAGGCGAGTGAACTGTGCTCGATTGTTTTTATGCGGACGTGTGACTACGAACGTGTAGCTACTTGCCAGTCTTCTTTCCTTTTTACGCAAGCCTCAATGTTTCCACAGCTTTAAAGAAGACACACACACACACACACACACACACACACACACACACACACACACACACACACACACACACACACACACACACACACACACACACACACACACACACACACACACACACACACACACGCACGCACGCACGCACGCACGCACACACACACACACACACACTGAGGGCACAGAACATAGCCAGATAAGACAGTTCTAGATTTTTATCGAAGTCTTGCTGGAAGCGAGAAGACCGCCTCTGAGTGCTCGAAGCCTTCGTATGAAAGGTACGTACATAGACATACGCGGCGCCAGAAAAAAATACAATTGCTCTTTTTATAACGCTATAGTCTACTTTCACCAAGCACTCGCCAATGTTGCTCAACTTGATCCTGTGTGCAGACCGTGTCCACTTGATTTCCTTCTCCCCAGACGTGTACAGCGACTGACATGTCAGCTCGACTCGGACAGCTCGAATCAGCTGAACAGATGGAAAGTGTGTGCGTGCGTGCGTGTGTGTGCAGCTTCGCTTATACGCCCCTGCAGGGCAAACACTTTATTGCGTGCGGCAACCCCTGACGCCATCCTTTAAACTTGCTTTGCGCGCCGGCTAGAGGAAGCTGTCTGATTGGTGCTGACAGCCGGGAGCTGCCAAGCGACTGTACATGCTTGCGTATACGTCTGCCATGGTTCAGTCACTGCACAGTCTTTCGGTTCCCTTACTTTAGCTTTTCTTGATTTCAATCGATCTTTTCTGATGAGTCCCGGGAAAACTCCTCCGAAAAGGCTGCAGTGCCGGTGGTGTGTCAGTCTCTGTGCATTCTGAGCACTATTCCGGCTGATATGTTTACATCACTGCGTGTGTCTTTGATGGTGTCCATTTTTTTTTCTTTCGCGTGCCTCATCAAACCTTGCTGTGTGCTTGGCAACTCTAATGCCTAATTATAGTGCACGGATATATTGTTTTCTCCAAAATGATTACACTTTACTCCAGCTCCCGATGGCCCACCTTCGATCCGGGAGTGAAACGGAATGCTGCCTCTGCTACCCTAACGGTCGAGAGGTCCAGCTCTGCCATGTGTGGGGAAGGCACTGCTACACTATGATCACTGCTAGTGACCCACATAAAACACGTAGCTGTTAGCGCGTTTTCGACTATAGAGCAGTGCAGTTTTTTTTTAAAAAACCCGGCAGCCTGAGAACGTGAGATGGTGGGTACAGGGCATACTAGGCACTAGTTCGTTGCTAGGGGCGTTGAACTAGCGGAAGAGTTCGTGTGTCGCCGGGGTGTTGCTGGTCTCTAAAGAACAATATCCCCGAAGGGCAGGATAAAGAACCGTCACGGTGGAAAGAGCCTGAATTTAGGAAAAAAATATATGTACTAGATATAAGGACAGCGCGCGTGATCGCGAAGTATGGGTGCCCGTCAGCGAAGCTGTTGAGCCAGGACAGAACGACTGAGGGCTATATAGAAGCGCCATGCAGAAAGTATTCGACGAGTGCAGGCCGCTTATTTGCTACAATTACCAGCCGCCAGGTGACGTTGCGTCAGGCTGCAGGCGTCAGTAAGGTTGAAGTAAGAGACGATCGGAAGACTGGTGGAAGAAAAGTAGGAAAACGACAAAAACGGAGACGTACAAAAGCAAACTTCACAAAAGGGGGTCAAAAAATTTGGTTCTGGGACTGGGAGTTCATCGTGTCTTTTTTATTATTTTTTTATTTTTTAACCTAGGTGGGACATCAGGCAGAGTAAGGTTTTTCTTCCTCTCTCTTCCTCCGCCGGGTTCTTCTTTCTTGGTGTTTTCGTTCGTTCTCGGCTCTTCCTAAGCCGCTGCACTGTTCTCTGCTTCGGTATTCCGGTACTGAAGATGCTGGATATCAATAATTTGAACTGAATTTATTTACGGACATACATTAGCAGTTACACTGAGTGTATATTAAACAAGGAAAACGGGTTCATATTTACGAATGCGGCTGAGCAATTAAGGCCTCGGTGCAGTCCGTCGCTCCGATCGAGCACTTGACGAGATCGGTCCGTTGTCTCTCAAGTCGCAGACCACACTGCATGCCCGCTCAGCCGCGCACATTCTCACCCCCAAGCCTCGAGACCATGTGTCCGGGCTGCGTAACTCGCACCGGTGGTGGCCGCCGCTCGAACCACCCGAGCAGCCCCCGCCGGCTCGGCCCGACCCAAACACTCCCCAAAGACGCCTTTCTCCAGATGCCGCTACAGCGGCTCGCTGCGCGATTTGTGGCGCTCGCAAAGCCAGTGCGCTAGAACCCCTGCCGCTCCCTTTTTCGACGAACAGCGTCCAGCCACCGCCTTCCCAAAGCAGGCACTCCCTGGAAGCGGCCAGGGTGCGAGCTAACAGCACAACTTTGCAATGCAACAGATGCACAAACACAGAGTGGACCCCAGAGAAGTCGAGCAAGCACAAACTTCAACCATACAAAAAGAATGCGCACCTGAGTTTAACCAAGGTGAACATTCACAACGACCTTACAGGCAGTATAATAGCAAGAGCTTGGTGGCGCAACCCACCACCCTGTTCCAAAGGGGACGCGCATAACATCCAGCCGTCCATCGGTATACGCGAGTGGTTTTTTTCATTTGTAGGAAACACCCGTTGAGACGAGAAGCTATTGCGGCCTTAAGTGCGCAAATGGAAAATCGCGTTGCGCGCTCTGAGATCTCATAGCAACATTTGATGTACAACGTTCCACACTTCATGTTTCGTAAGCGATATGCACCGTGCTTATATTTATTTTGTATATCCCTAAGAATTATTTTTCTTTTTAATATTCGGGAAACCATGAAATGGCGTAAAAAAATATGGGGTTTACGTGCCAAAACCACAATCAGATTACATCAAATAAAAGCTAAATTAGATAAACTGCAATACAATGAATTTGCGACGGAAAATTGTTTTCAAGAAGGTTAAGCTCCCCAAGGCCGTTCAAAGGCCAGAGGGCGACGAATTGAGATACTAGCGCATGTAATATAACCACCATTCCCATGCAGGTTGAACGGCGATAGTGGCGGCTCCCTCAGGCACTCGCATCATATTTCTCTCTAGCAGTATTTGTGTAAAACTTTCCCTCTTACCAATCTCTATTAGATTCATTTCACCCTTCCCCCCGTGCAGGGTAGCAAACTAGACTTTGTTCTGGTTAACATTCCTGCCCTTCCTGTCTCTATTTCTTATTGGGTGGGAATAATTTATGCGCAGAAAATTACGTGAGAAAATGACTTCATTGAGTGTGAATGTTACGCAATTGACAGCTCTAAAGAAGCGTTTCCAGGATAGCACGCGATGCATTTGAACCATATTGAGCATTAAAAAATACCACAGCGTGATTTATTAACGACGACATGCCTAACTGATCGAAAAATACATGTAGCGCCCATTATTCCCACGGTGGTTGAACGACTGCAGCGCCAAATTTCTCTCTAGTATCATTTCCATAGGAGATTCAGCACGCGAGGCTCTTTACTCTTGTCTCAAAAGAATCGCGCGCTTCCCCTTAAGGTTTGTCGTTTAGCTTTACTCAGTGCGGTACTTTTGCGGTAAGTGAGATCGCCTGGGTTGATAGAACGTTTATAAGATGTACCTCAGACCGAGACATATAAATGCCGAATTTACTGCGTGCACTTCAGCTAACTGTGACAGCACCATGAAGAGACTGAAGTAAAGGCGAGCATTAAGACGATCGAGACAGAGCGGTTATGCAGTCCGTAACACAGTATACGCAAATCCGAGAGAGTATAGTTGAGAATGCCGTGAGACGAAACAAAGGTTACGGCGAGGGAGAAAGCACCAAAGCACCAAATGACGTTGTAAAAGCAAGCGTGTGCTTTGCCACCCGTGTCCCGAGTGCGACGCGCCTTTACATGGATATATATGTATGTATATATATATATATATATATATATATATATATATATATATATATATATATATATATATATATATATATATAAATCATCACGCAATTGTATTATAGCGGCGTTTTCTGCGACCGCGAAAGCCTATATACTATGAAAAAGGAGAGCAAGACGCACGAGGAGGCAACAACGTGAACGTAAATAAAATTGTGTTCCCGGCCCCCATCACCGCGCCAGCAAACGCGTGGCCGATCCGCAGCGCGCACAAGCTGCGGATCGTTCAGCGTGTGTTCCTCGGGAGGGCCATAAACGGGGTGGCTGCGAGGCGATAGGGCGCGTGCGCGCAGGCAGGTGGCCTCCAGGGGGCTGGGAAACCGTGCGAGCAGTGCACAACCCGGCGCGGCAGATCAGCCGATGGGGAAGCAAATGGGAACACCGGGAGGGGAAGGCCGGGAGAGGGGGAAGAAAACTGGGTCACCCGGAGAGCGGCCCCCGGGCATCTCTCAAGGTCGCGCTCCGCTCCGCGGCCACCGCGGGGGCTCTCGCGCAGGTGGTGCAAGCGTTATGGATTGTCGCGGAAGCGCGCTGAGGGGAAGCAGAATATGGCGGCGATCGAGGTATGGAAAGGGGGACTGTTGGAGGGCGTTGTTCTCGGGCGGTTGAGGTTAATGCGAGGAGAGGGGCGCGCACTTTCGGAGCTTAGCAGCTGTCTCACTAGAGCACTAATACAAGATAGGATTATGGTCTCTGCTCATCTCGTATGTGTCACATTTGCTTTGTCCTTGCTTATGAGTCACGCGCTTAGCGGGGTGAATGCGTTCTCTAAAAGAATCTGTGCTTTCTTCGCCTAATTGAAGCTGATTGAAGTTGCAACGAAGTGGTGTATTTCGCGCTTCTTTGTGTCTTACTTTTTGCGCGTTTCGTCAGCATCAGCGCACACGCTCAGCGTTAGGGCAATATATGGCGCCGAACACTGCGGCACCACAAATATTCATGTTCGGTGGTGGCTAAGCATGCTTTCGCGATTAATGTCTGGCGCCCTTTCAGTACGTCCTTCACAAGGTTCAGCATCGCACTCGTCCATTCGGCTGTTATGGGTGCTTCTGACAGCTCCAACTTTCACAAAGAAATTGGAGACCCTAATTAAACCCTAAAGCTTGCAAGGGAAAGCACAGGATAAACTATACCGCACAATATCATACGGCGATCGCAGTCCCCGCTTACCATCGAGTTCAGTTTCCGTTTTTGGGCTCGTTGAAGCGCTGCAGATAATTTCGCATGGCAATCAGCCTAAACTTGTTGGGAAGGAGGGTGTAATATAACGGTGTAGTTCGGTAAAGGAAATACTTAGGCGTTAGATATAGCATAGAGTTTCATGCAATTACTAGAGGGAACTGTGGCGCTGTGTCTACGGCAGCTAGCTCAGCCAGTTCAACCAGCATGGGAATGACGGGTAGTACATGGCACAAACTTCGTCCTTCATGCTCTAAATCGCTTCATGACTTTGCAAGGTGATCATTTTTATAGAAGTAGTGCGCTACAAACGATGACAGCAACATTATTAAAAGTGCCCGGGCAGGATTCGAGCCCAGTGCCTCTGGCACAGAAGCCCGATATTGAAACCATTACACCACGGACGCATGGACAAGCGGAACCACTGCAATTAGCAGCGACTATACGTTGTTGCAGAGTCTTATTACCTTCTGCATTAAAGAAAGTATAAGTTTCTTTGAAGTTTCGTCTAATTTAGACCCAGATAAAGCGTGATAAATGAAGCCACAAGCACGTCGGAAGCCCCAGGCACGAAGATCCGACTACCCTTCATGAACTACGTATCATTCCCATGGTGGCGGAATGATCCAGATAAAGCGTAATAAACGAAGCCACAATAATGTCGGAAGCCCCAGGCGCGAAGCTCGGACTACCCATCATGTACTACCTAGCATTCCCATGGCGGCGGAACGATCCAGATAAAGCGTAATAAATGAAGCCACAAGAACGTGGGAAGCCCCAGGCGCGAAGATTAGACTACCCATCACGTACTACCCATCATTCCCATGGTGGAGGAACGATCCAGATAAAGCGTAATATAATAATCTAGGCGTTGAGATCACCCAAATAACGGCCCAACAACTGAGAGACTTGTATATGCATGATTTTTAAATTACTGGTTCAGTGTACATCCTCTCGGCTAGTATGTATATAAAGTGTGTATATATGCTTCTGTATATGTGTGTGTGTAGGTGTGCATACGAGTGTGTATGCATATACGGGTTTATGAATGCATGTGTATGTATATATATGTTGTTAAGAATGGCGAGCTACAAGGGAAAATTGCCACCCAATTACGACAAGGGGGCAAGACGCGCATTCCGCACTCTCCGTCGCTACAGCTAGGAGGCGTTCGAAGAAGCGGCCTTTGCGCTGTTAAGAATGGCGAGCTGCAAAACAAGATTGCCACACAGTTACGACAGGGCGACACGACGCGCATCTCCCCCTCACCGTCGCTGCAGCTAGGAGGCGTTCGAAGAAGCGGCCTTTGTGCTGAAAACCCGCTTCCTTCCTCCAGCCCCCATCGACATTGTGACGGGACGAGTTCGGTGTGTGAACAATGGTTTCGGAGTTCCCCAACGTGGACCTGATTTGACACGCATGGACAAGCTGCCGTGGGGAAGCCGTATTTTGGTGCTTCTCATGCTCGTCCAGGCACAAAACAGCGAGCGACCCTCGATCGGCACCGATACTTCCCGGAACGGCACCCCCTTCAACGCCATCGTTTGGGCTTCGGAATGTGTGTGTCTTTGTGTCTGTAAACTGATCTGCAGAGCAGCAGCGAGTTGGTGATGAGTAAACGAACAGTCGCCGCCTCGTATGGCAGGCGGATCGAGTGTATAAAAACTGTGGTTGTGCGAATGCTGAGGACACTTCTCTTGAGCAGTCATGTTAGACTGAGTCACTTCTCTCATGCAGTCATGTTGGACTGATACACTTTTCTCAAGCAGTCATGTTAGACTGATTTAATTTCTGTAAATAAACCCTTTTTTTCCTCGTTCTCGATGAGAAACAGTTCTTCACTTCCTCAACGATCTCAGCGTAAATAAGTTGGACGACGGCATGGGCCAGCTACCTTCGAATTCATGCCGTACTCCAATCTTGGCAAAGGACCACGGACGATGGGATTGAGCCCCCAATCCTGACAACTGGCTGACAGCGGTGAGATGGACTTTGCGACATGGTGCTGTATCTGCGGTGAGTGCTTGGTTTTTGCTTTGACTCTCTAGGCTTCATTTTGTGGTTGTTCTGCTTAGAACAGTAGGGAAGCTAGATTGTTGTGTGTTAGCTAGGTTGTGTTTTCCTAGCTAGATTTAGAGAGCAGAATCAAGGCAGTAAAGCAGCAGTCATGGACTTAAGGACACTGCTGAGAGACGAGTTGTTGATTGTTGGTGAGGAACTGGGCCTAGATGTACGCAAGGAAATGCTAAAATCAGAATTATTGCATATCATTTCCGAACAGGCCAGTGAGGAAGAAGTTGAACTGGGGTTTGAACTTCTGAAAAAGAGAGAAGAACGATAGAGAAAAGAAAGGGAGGAACGCGATAAAGATCGCGAGTTAAGAAAAATGCAGCTTGAACTTGAAAGCAAACGTTTGGAGTTGTCTCAAGGAAGTGAAGGCGCTCTGGGACGATAAAGTGAGGCAGAATCATACCGCATGGACAGGCTATTAAAGCCATTTGAGGTCGGGACCGACATAGGCTTGTTCCTATGCAATTTTGAAAGGACTTGCGAAAAGATGAACTTCGGCCCGGGTACATGGCCACAGCGGTTGCTGTCTATGTTGCCGTGTGAGGCAGCGGAAGTAATCGCCAGACTGAGTGTGCAGGATGCATATGATTATGCAAAAGTTAAGGCTAGTCTCCTGAAGAAATACCGCCTTTCAGCCGAAGCTTTTCGGCAAAGGTTTAGGAGCACAGGCAAGAAAGATAGCGAGGGCTATCCGGAGTTTGCATATAGCTTAAGGGCCAACCTAGTCGAGTGGCTTAAAAGCGCGGAAGCGTACGACAGCAGAGACATGATCATTGAATGCATGTGTCTAGAGCAGTTTTACAAAACCATCCCCCAAGCTGTGAAACTGTGGGTGCAAGACAGAGGTAATGTAAACACTGTGGAAAGGGCGGCTGAATTAGCCGAAGAGTACGCAACCTGTAGAAAGTTGAACGCCGAGGAGGGAAACTGGGACGGTCGAAATGGACCGCGGAAACCATTTCCGTTCAAAAAGGGTGCGCAAACTAGACGATCCGAGCCTGTAGACATGGCGGAAAAGCCCGCAGAAAAGAGCGAGGAGAAACTAAACGGAGAAACCGCACAAAAAGAACAGAAAAGAAAATTCGAATCTGTTAGACCAATTCGCTGTTACAAATGCCACAAACTGGGACATATAGCTGTAAACGGCGAGAAGTCTAGCGTAGTTTTTTCCTACGTGGAGGAAAAAGATGAGAATATGGGACTTTTAAGTCCATATCTCCACGACCTGCAAGTTAATGGAAAACCATGCCGAGTGCTAAGAGACAGTGCCGCCACGCTGGACATTGTCCATCCGTCTTACGTGATGGTAGATGACTTCACCGGAGAAGTAGCATGGATAAAACAGGTTGTAGAAGAACACAGCGTGTGTCTGCCCATGGCCAAAGTCAAAATCAGTGGAGCATTCGGGGAGCTAGAGACTGAGGCTGCAGTTTCCAAATTTTTGTCACTGCAGTATCCCTACATCTTTTCGAATCGTTCGAATCAGTTACTGCGTGACAGAGGGCTCAAACTGGGAGAGGGCATAGTACAGGCATTGACCCGAGGCCAAGCTCGTAAGATCGCGGCGCTTTCGGCTGAAAATGCTCAAGCTCCTCCAGCGGAAGCAGAAAAGGGAATAACTTCAATACCCGAATCCGAGCTAGGCCCGAGGGACAAAAGAACAGTTGAGGAGAGCCTGCCAGCTGACCAGCTCAATGAGAGCGTAGCACTAGAGTGTCAGAGTTCTAGCCTGCAGGAAGAGCAAGCAGACGCGCTCACAAGCGAGACAGGGTCGTTATTATCACTGGCCTCAAAGAACTTTGATCAACTCTTACGCGTGGATAGAAAGTCACTGGCAGCTGAGCAAAAGAATGATGAGAGCTTAGCTAAATTACGTGACACAGCTAAAGAAGGCATTGCTAGGCGCAACGTAACGATACATGGGAGAGGACGATTGTTGTATCGGCATTACAGAGATCGAAAGGGTAGGATTTTAGATCAGTTAGTCATACCTACTAAGTATAGGGAGGACCTTTTGAGTCTTTGTCATGGAAATGGGTGGTCCGGCCACCTAGGCATAAACAAATCAAAGGAAAGATTGCTTATGGAATACTACTGGCCTGGCTGTTTCAAAGATGTAGAAAACTTTGTAAGATCATGCGACGCCTGCCAGCGTTCTGGTAAACCAGGAGAGACTTGGAAAGCTCCACTGAAGGTAGTGCCCTTAATAACAGAGCCTTTCAGACGACTTGTAATAGACACGGTGGGGCCTCTTCCAAAAACAAAATCAGGCTACAGGTACTTGTTTACCATGCTGTGTCCGGCTACCAAGTTTCCAGAAGCAATCCCTTTGAAAGAGCTCAGCTCCACCGAAGTAGTAGACGCGCTTTTGACAGTGTTTGCACGAGTTGGGTTTCCAGCCGAAATTCAGGCAGACCAAGGGTCAGTATTCACGAGCGCACTGACTTCCACATTCTTGCAAAAGTGCGGGGTAAAGTTAATACACAGTTCTGTCTATCACCCTCAGTCAAACAGTGTAGAGAGGTGGCATTCGGTGCTTAAGCGAGTTTTGCGTGCGCTATGTTACGAGCACAAGGAGGACTGGGAGAACTGTCTGCCGGCAACGTTGTTTGCTTTGCGAACGGTTCCACATGAGGCGACAGGGTTCTCACCAGCAGAACTAGTGTATGGGAGGACACTCCGGTCTCCACTGAGAATGTTAAGAGAGATGTGGGAGGAAAGAGGGGAGAGTCCAACCGTGGTTGAATACGTGCTAAATTTACTGGAGCGGCTAAGCGCAACCCAAGAACTAGTCGGAAAGAACATGGCACTAGCTCAAAAGAACGCCAAATTCTATTACGACAAGAGTGCGAGGCTTCGTACGTTTAACGCCGGAGATCAGGTAATGATCCTCAAACCTTCAAGAAAGAACAAGCTTGAAGTTCACTGGGACGGGCCCGTTAAAGTGTTGCACAAACTTTCAGATACTAACTATGCTTTGAGAATGCCCGGTCGCAGGAAGGAAGTGAGGATATATCACTGTAATTTGATGAAGCCGTATGTAGAGCGGAGCGGAGTCGTTAACTATACCGTCAAAGAGCCGGATGGCACTAGTACCAAGTTTGACGAATATAGGGCGACCTCCAACTCTGAAATCGGCCTAGAAGAAGTAGTAGAACACTCGGTAAGCTCGCACGCTCTAAAACCCGAGCAGCTAGATGAGCTAAAAGGGGTGTTAGGGGAATATCTCGACAGATTCAGCGATCGGCCGGGTAGAACCGAACTGATAACGCATGAAATTGAGCTGACCTCTACCGAACCAGTAAGATCAAAACCTTACAGGGTGTCTCCAAGACAGAGAGAGATTATGGAGGCAGAGATACAGCGCATGCTAGAGTTGGGAGTTATTGAGCCCGCTGAGAGTGACTACACGTCACCGCTAATACTCGTAGAAACCCCTAACAAGGACCCTCGTCCGTGTGTTGACTACAGGAAGTTAAATGCGATCACTAGGGATCAGCTGTACCCGATACCCAACATTGAGGAGCGAATTGAAAGAGTTAGCGCTGCTAAATACATTTCAACTATAGATCTCGTGCGGGGGTACTGGCAAGTTCCCCTTTCAGAAAGTGCCAGCCGCTATGCCGCATTCATCTCGCCTGTAGGCACTTTTCGCCCTCTCGCACTCAGCTTCGGGCTGAAGAACGCGCCGTTTAGCTTCTCTAAGTTAATGGATATTGTCCTAAAAGACTTGCAGGAGTTCGCCTTACCTTATCTTGATGATGTGGCCATTTTTTCGGACAGCTGGGAACAACACGTATCGCACCTCAAACAGGTGTTCTCACGGTTGAGGGAAGCCGGCTTAACGATGAAAGCGGAAAAGTGTAGGTTTGGTTGTTCGCAGGTTACTTATCTGGGCCATGTTGTCGGTCAGGGCATGAGACGGCCGGCTGAGCTGAAAATAGCTACGATTGGAGAATTTTCTCAGCCGCGCACGAAAACGGACCTTCGTTCATTTTTGGGACTTGTGGGGTACTATCAACGGTACATTCCGAATTACTCGCAATTGGCAAGTCCATTAACAGACGCCCTCCGAAAGGGAGCACCGAGTAACGTACACTGGGATAAGGACAAAGAGAACGCTTTCCAAAATTTCAAAACGCTATTGGTTTCTCGCCCTGTGCTTCGCGCGCCAGACTACACAAAGGAATTCATAGTTCAGTGCGACGCAAGCAACAGAGGTATGGGCGTGGTACTTAGTCAGGTCGGCGACGATAACGAGGAGCATCCTATGCTCTACGCCAGCCGTAAACTAAATGTAAGAGAGGAAGCCTACAGCGCTTCAGAGAAGGAATGCGCTTGTTTGGTTTGGGCCGCCCAGAAGTTGTCGTGTTACTTGTACGGAGCGAAGTTCATCTTCGAGACCAACCACTGTCCTCTGACGTGGCTCAATCAAATGTCACACAAAAACGGCCGCTTGCTCCGATGGAGCCTCACTCTCCAAGAGTACAACTTCTCCGTTAGATATAAGAAGGGAAAGTTGCACAGCAATGCGGATGCTTTGAGCAGGCTAATTTGAATTCTGCGTTTGAGGGTCCCGCCTAAATTTTAGGGTTACTAGTGTTAACTTTTCTTTAGGCGACGAAAATCCCCTCTCATTTAGCAGAATTCCCTCCATAATTGCTGAATTTGTCAGCAGGAATTTGCTTCAGAAATTGGCATAGGGAAATGTAGCATTTTTTTTTTGTTTCTGCACTTATGTTGTTGTTGTTTTTTTTGAAGCCTAGCGAGTCTAAAGTGAGAGCCAATGCACGTCATCTCGGCGCAGAGCCGTGTTGTGGGGTTCATTTTGCAGTTGCCTGTCCTTGTTGGATGTTTTGGGGCGGTCACATCAATGCACAAGTGGTCGCTGCGAGCCAAGACATCAATCCCCCCCTGACCAGCAGCCGTTCTCTTCCTGCCTAGCGGTTGTCAGCGCTAGACAGTCGAGATTTTTCGGGCCATGGAGGCGCTGTTAAGAATGGCGAGCTACAAGGGAAAATTGCCACCCAATTACGACAAGGGGGCAAGACGCGCATTCCGCACTCTCCGTCGCTACAGCTAGGAGGCGTTCGAAGAAGCGGCCTTTGCGCTGTTAAGAATGGCGAGCTGCAAAACAAGATTGCCACACAGTTACGACAGGGCGACACGACGCGCATCTCCCCCTCACCGTCGCTGCAGCTAGGAGGCGTTCGAAGAAGCGGCCTTTGTGCTGAAAACCCGCTTCCTTCCTCCAGCCCCCATCGACATTGTGACGGGACGAGTTCGGTGTGTGAACAATGGTTTCGGAGTTCCCCAACGTGGACCTGATTTGACACGCATGGACAAGCTGCCGTGGGGAAGCCGTATTTTGGTGCTTCTCATGCTCGTCCAGGCACAAAACAGCGAGCGACCCTCGATCGGCACCGATACTTCCCGGAACGGCACCCCCTTCAACGCCATCGTTTGGGCTTCGGAATGTGTGTGTCTTTGTGTCTGTAAACTGATCTGCAGAGCAGCGGTGAGTTGGTGATGAGTAAACGAACAGTCGCCGCCTCGTATGGCCGGCGGATCGAGTGTATAAAAACTGTGGTTGTGCGAATGCTGAGGACACTTCTCTTGAGCAGTCATGTTAGACTGAGTCACTTCTCTCATGCAGTCATGTTGAACTGTTACTCTTTTTCTCAAGCAGTCATGTTAGACTGATTTAATTTCTGTAAATAAACCCTTTTCCTCGTTCTCGATGAGAAGCAGTTCTTCACTTCATCAACGATCTCAGCGTAAATAAGTTGGACGACGGCATGGGCCAGCTACCTCCGAATTCATGCCGTACTCCAATCTTGGCAAAGGACCACGGACGATGGGATTGAGCCCCCAATCCTGACAATGTGTGTATATAATGTTCAGCGGCGTATTCTTATCTCATTTGTATTCACCACGAGAACCACACAAGCTACCCTAAGTATTCTTGGTTTAGTCACCAGTGGCTCTGTATGGATATGGGTGTGCATGTGTAAATGCGAGTATGTGGGTTCATGAGAGTATATACGAGTATGTGTATATGTATGTATGTGTACATATGTATATGTGTATGTTTATATATGTATGTATGACGCATATGTGCTTGCATGCATGCTGTTGCCGAATATTCTGTAGAGGGGGCTGCGGGCCTCGTCAAGCTGCCTACTGGAGCAGCTTTTACTTGCAGCCTCCTCCATCAAGTAGATGGAAATAAAGCTATTCTATTCTATTCTATAAACGAAGCCACAAGAACGTGGGAAGCCCCAGGCGCGATGATTAGACTACCCATCATGTACTACCCATCATTCCCATGGTGGAGGAACGATCCAGATAAAGCGTAATAAACGAAGCCACAAGAACGACGGAAGCCCCAGGCGCGAAGACCAGACTACCCATCATGTACTAACCATCATTCCCATGGTGGAGGAACGATCCAGATAAAGCGTAACAAACGAAGCCACAAGAATGTCGAAAGCCCCAGGCGGGAAGACCAGACTACCTATCATGTACTACCCATAATTCCCAGGGTGGCCGAACGATCGCAGCGCCAGAGTTCCCTATAGTAATTGTAGGAAACTCTGGGCTCTATTCTCGGCACACATGACGACTGCACGGCCGCCATTATCCGCCATTTGGCTCTCTGACTGGCTGTCGAGAGGTCAGGGATATTAAAGCTTATGCCATCATTTAAAGTATTAAAGTTTTGGGCCATCATTTTTTTTAATAACGACGCGTTTATTTGAAATAACATTGGTTGAACAATACAAACCTTCTGCGACTGCATGCACTTTTTACTGCGATCGCATTGTAACCAAGATTAATTACTTTTCATATCGTCGGATATGACAACGCCGGCTTTTTAATTTCTAAGGAAGTCGAAGTTTCGCCCGAAAGGCGAAGCATCGATTGCGATAGCAAATTATTAGCTATACAAAGTATGGATAGTAGTATGATTGGCCGCCCAAACTTGTGAAAATTCTCTTACTAACTAAATTAACAAGCATGGTGTCACGCTCACACAAGAAAACGTGAACACATCTCACTCGATGACCGCGCATTCTCGCTGTCAAAACGCTGGCGTCAGAAGGCGCAGCAGCAGTAGCGAGCAAACTGACCTTCATGCTGTCTCTCGCTTCAACGTGAACTAAGCGGCGAGAACACAACGCGCACGAAGCTATCAGCACTCGGCGCACTATGCCCCGTCGCAGATCGCTTTCAAGATAAAAGCTCAATCACACCGGCGACTTGAGGAGGTCGCGCGATCATTCGCAACTGGCGACAGAAAAGCACTAAAGACGACCGGTCCTCGCACCTGCAAGCCCGGTTCAGCGCGACCTGCAAGTCGCATTTCCGGAGATTATCGTTCTCAGCGAAAACTCTATGGGATCCACGCAGTTCGCGCGCACTTCGCTGGTTTCGCGGTCCTGTACGACCGTGACCACGGTTGCGCGTCTGAAAAATCGAACCGCGAGCGACTGTCCCAAAATAGTCGGTTTTCGAGAAAAGCGACCATTTGCGACAATTTGCGACTGGTCGCTTTGCGACCAAGTTGGTAGCGCGACCGCGCTGTCAGTCGCCGGTGTGAATGAGCCTTAAGGCCTGCGCGGCCGTGCCACACGCAGCCGGCGCCGGAGTATGCCCCCCCCTCTCCCCTCCGTACCTTGCGCGCGATAGAAGACGGCGCGCTTCCTCCCCGCCTTCCTCCCTTGCGCGAACGAGATCGAGCCACTATCGTCGGCTCACATTCGCACACTTTCACTTGCACGAAGAGCGTGCGGCGCGCGGCCACGATGTTATCGCACTTGGACTTTATACGGAACCTCACGGCGACGCCAACGGTGGAAATGCGCCTGGAGTGTCCATATAATCGCTATCGCAATGAAATAAAAGTGCACAAGGCGGCGCCTTGAAGTTTCCTCACGCGGCGCAAACAAGCACTGAAGTGGAGAAGAGATGGGAGCGCCGGCGCTTGCGTCGCGCAATCGGATACCTCTGACTAGCGCAACGCTATCGGTGATATTCGGCCGCTTTTCAGCCAGCCGTGTCGGGCTAAGTTACTTGCCTTTCACAAGATAGTGACAACGCGGCCTAGAACGTGCGCTCATCAGCACACGGTTGGTCGCGTATGCTACCTCAAGGTAGAAAACAAGCCCCTTGGCGCCAACGCCCGATGACTCATTCCGTTTCTCGGGGACACGGATCCTGACTAATGGACCAGACAATGGCTTGTACTTAGCAGACGACGTAAGTGAGAAGCATTTTCGACTGAATAATCGTAAGGGTTAAGCTAACTGCTTTATTTTTACTGAGGAGGAAAACTGTTTTGCTTTATCGAGAACGTCACATAACAGTTTCTTAGGCGAAACGTTAAATTTGTGTTACTTTACGAAAGCAAAACCGGGCCATGAGCGCCATTTGGTAAGCGTCGCGCCTATGTCACGACTCAAAGAATGTGGCGGAATGTCCAGAATAGAGCCGTCTATGCGCTATAGGAGCCATATGCGCGTGAAACTGCTGCAAGCATCGATTGCTGAGTGATACTGCTGAGACGTGAAATTTTTGTCCAGCACAATTAACAACAACAAAAAAAGCGCAGTGAATAGAAATAGTAGGCTATGGCAATGCATTCCTTCATACGTCTTCCTTTATTTAGTATTATTTTATTCTCTCTTCATCATCGCGTGCCATCCTACTGCTTTCACAGGACGGGTATTGCGAGTAATTCTGTTGATTCCGAGCCATGTAATAAGCGTCCCTGATATTATACAGGGTGTGGGCGGAAAGTATTAAGACTATTGCGGGGAATTAAACTTTTTTTTTTACACTTGGCGCACAAGCAATCCTTTTTCACAGCGTCTTCTTTTGTCCCCTCTCTTTTTCTTTCGCCTTCGATCATAACCGGCAGCCGAGGTCCCTGGTACGCAATTTCTCAATCTGCCTGGTGCAGCTCCTCACTCCTCACACGTGGTGGTCTTGCTCCCTCACGGCGATATATGTCTATAGCCGTCATTCCAGTCCCGAATCGAACCCGCTAACTCGCCGAGTCAAAAGGGAAGCTCCGGCTCCACTGCGGGGCCTCCCCTCGCCCTTCCTACGACTTTCTGTTTATCCCTTCTCGTTTGAGAGATGGCATGAGGCGCCCAATCTTCAGTCCCAAGCTGCGCATCAGTCTCATGCCTTCGCAGTCCAGGCGCCATATTTAGCAACCATAGGCGCCATATTTTTTTATGAGGTTTTTTACACCCTTCGTCATTGACTCCCACGAAGCCACGTGCCCTCACTATCGCTCTTGTAGGCCGTTCGGTGGGACAGATGATAAGAAAAGAAAAGAATCGGACGAAAACAATCCTCGCGAGATATGGTCCCAGTTTGCGAAATTCGCAACGTTCGTTTTGATATATCGGTGATGTCAAAGCGTTTCCCTATATTCCACGTCACCGGGAGAAGTGGTCATAGTGAGGAGGTGAGAAAAGAAAGTTCTTTAAAAACGAAGCACTTGCAAGTAACTGGCTTTTGCATCCCAGAGTTGCACGCGCAGCGCCGTAGTGAAGCTCTAAATGTTAGTTTAGCTACCTGCGGTTCTTTGACGCGTGAACCTGTAAGTATCAGTACATCGGCGTTTTGTTATTAATTTTCGACACTTTCAAGTTGCTTACTGCAACCTTTCATCTGGGTCAAATCCCTCTATACTGCTGAAATTCATTCATTCATTCATTCATTCATTCATTCATTCATTCATTCATTCATTCATTCATTCATTCATTCATTTTCAGACCCTCTGAAATACAGCCGCTGCGGCCGAGAATGGAACCCGTGATTTAATTGGTGCTCAGAGGTGAAAGCCACAGGCACTGAGGCAAAACGGAGTGGGAAAAGACTGAAAAGAAAACAAATGGAAAAGAAAACAAACGAGAAAAAGCGAGACAAAGTTGTTGAAAAGACGCAATTCAGAAGCTGCCTTTACCACGTTCAAGCTATATTAAAGCGGATCGAGATTACTGACAGCTATGTACTTTACATTTGAAAATTCTACCATTCACTCTTTCTGGGAGAGCTTAATTCACCCTAACAACAGTTCTCCAGGCATATAGAATATCACCACCACCAGCTGCAGTACATACATTGTGTCCCAACTAACGAGGGACAAGCTGTTGAAATTGACTAACGAATTAATCAAAAATAATTAGGTGAATGAATAACTACCGCTAAAATTGTGTGAGGTCAAACGTGTGTCGGTGTGTTGCATTCCAATACATCACTTTTAAGCGTTCTGTTACTCGCTACATTTCCACTAGTTACTTTTTCCGCGTTTCGAAGTTGTGGCCCAAAAAGAGGAAAAAGAACGCGAAGTGAGCGCATGCAGGACCCCTTGCCCCGATCGCGCGACAGCAGCGCCTTCGAATGAGATTTCACAGAACTTGCACCCCTCAATTCCTGACTTGATGGCCGCGTGAAAGCGAAAAGGCGGAGGTGCCACAGCAGCAATCAATGAAAGGGGTCTTTTTATTATTGTTTTTTCCTTCGCTTCAGCCGTACTACATCCCGCCGCCTGTAAGCCGGTACGCACTGTTTCAGAATGCAGCGTCCCGCGGTTTCTTACTTGCGGCGGCAGCCATCACATACACTACCATCTTGCATGTCACTTGTTTTCGTGGTCACCAAGCCGGCTATTGAGTAGAGTTGGTTGCTTCGAACACCTTCCGGTGAGCGCTTGTGTCGCGCCAAGGCTAGGGTGCCTCGATGCGCGCCCACATCGAAGCACCCTAGCCACGGCCTGTGCAGTGTATGCACATACCTCCGCCTTGGCCTTGGTGGAAGTAGGCACGTATGTACGCCACAAGGCGGGTGTATACGCAGCATGTGACCCTTGCATGCCGAAGTTGCGAAAGCATTTGTTGCACTGTGTGTCATCACAATTTCTCAGTTAACTTTGCTTACTGCTGCTTTGCAAATACGTTGTTGCTCAACGTTGCAGCAATACTCTACCCGAAGTGTGTAAAAAAATGAGCTGTCATGCGCCTGTATCATTCTAAATGAAAGCCGCTGTCCGGCATTTAAGAACATTACACTTATTAACATCACTATATATATATATATATATATATATATATATATATATATATATATATATATATATATACTTCAGCCTATATTACTATATATTACTTATATATACTATATTACTTCAGCCATCAAGAAGGGATGCGAAAACTCACAAAGAGTCTGCTTGAACGTTGTAGCGGCTTAGGTTATTCCAGTCTCCGACTGTTCGTGGAAAAAATGAATATTTAAGGAGTCATTATGAGAACGAAAAGGTGTTATCAGTGGCGTAGCAACAAGGGGGGGCCGGGGGGCAGTGGGCCCCGGGTGCACGGGGCCAGCAGGGGGGGGGGGGTAGGTGTCATATACATCTGACACCCGAAAATTGTCGACATCCTCGCCTTCCTCAACTACACACGGGGGGGTGACAGAAGAGCTAAGGGCCCCGGGTGCCAGACGACCTAGCTACGCCACTGGGTGTTATTGTTCGTTCATGTCATTGGCGTGTTGAATAACCGGAATAAAATGTAATCCATTCGCTAACATCGACGTTATAGTGCCCCTTAACTAATTGATATAAAAATTTTTGACGTTATGAGCGCCTTTTATCGGATAAAGGGGTTAGGTTAGCGCGAGCTTGTAGTTCAGTCACTGAGCTGCGTCGAAAATTGTTATAAATGAACTGTACGGATCTTTTTTGGGCGTTCTTTAGTTTCATAATGTTACCTTTTGTATAGGGGTTCCATATTATAGCAGCATAGTCTGAGACTGTTAGGCCAATGGATTCTCACAGAAGGGGTAACCAGAATTAACGTTCTTCTTAAGAAGAATAACTTCCTATAAGCATTAGCTGTAACGTAATGAATACGTTAATTGCACCTAAGATTGTTTGAAATCCATAGCCCAAGGTATATGTATTCAGACACTTCAGACAGAAGCACATTGTTAAACTTGTACGGAAATGTTAAGGGCCTCTTCTTTCAATTGAACCGCATAAAAACAGTCTTGTCGAAGTTTATACACATCTGCCACCGCTTACACCATGAAGCAACACGCTGAAAATCATTGTTTAACAATGCCTGATCCGATTGATCATTAACCTCCATATAAAGAACACAGTCGTCCACGTACAATTTTATTTTGACAGAGATGTCTTGTACCATGTCGTTTATATACATAGGAAATAGAAGTGGCCCATGACCAAGCCCTGCGTACCTGATTTCACTGGTAATTCGTTAGACTGATGGCCTTTAAATACAACAAACTGGTAGCATTGTTCAAGCACGCTGAAATCCAATTAACAAGTTTAGAGTTTCTAAGCAGACTATGTAATTTAAATAGTAATTTACTGTATGATACTCGTCGAAAGATTTCGGAAATTCTATAAAAATTGCATCAATTTGTTTTACGTTATATACAGATACGGCAAAATCATGGATGGTAGCAACTAGCTGTGTACAAGTTGAGTACACCCTTTCCGAAATCCATGCCGGCATTCTCTTAAGATGTTATGTGTATCTAAGAAATCCACGATATGTTTATGTATTATGTGCTCTAATAATTTGCAAGCGTTAGAGGTTAAAGAGACCGGACGGTAATTCTTTATACACTTTTTCTCACCGTGTTTATGAAGTAGGATTACTCGGGCTGTTCTCCCGTCATTCTGGAGCTGACCACCTTCTAAGGAACGTAAAAACACAATGTACAAGTATTTCGAAACCCAGTCGGCGTACTTTTTTAGGAAAGTGTTGGGTATATTGTCTGGGCCTGGACTTTTCTTTTCATCAAGTTCTAAAAGCATGTGGAAATTGTAAACAGAAGTAGCATATGACTAATAAAAATCGGGCCCCTCGGTTTTCCTAATTCTCGCTCATATATATATATATATATATATATATATATATATATATATATATATATATATATATATATATATATATATATATATATATATATATATATATAAAAATAAATAAATGTATAATATCGCGTGCTATTATAGAAGGACCCTATTTTCTTCTGCAGAATATTATTATTATTATTATTATTATTATTATTATTATTATTATTATTATTATTATTCATGGTGATTTTTGTTTACGTATCCTCCCCCTGTAGTTCTTTTCTGTTTTCTTCTTTTGTCCACGCATGGCTCGGCCGAACACGTTCATTCCCGGGATCTCTGTATGCGGAGCAAACATGCGCGCAGCTCCTCTCCGCTCCTTCGGTGCCCTTCCTCCGGCGCTGTGCCCATTGTCTTCGTCCGTGGCCCGGGCAGGTTAATATCCGGCGGACAGCGTTGGCCCGGACCCGCATCCCGCCCTGCTCGCGGTCGATAACGGGACGCGGTGCCCACGTCGGCGGCCATCTTGGATTAAGCACTGCTCGTTGCCCGACGCAGACCCAGTGACGGTTGTTTTGATCGCCACGTTAGACTGTCCTCTTGTTTATTGGCCCGCTATTGGACAAAGACAGGACAGTCTTCTAGGTTTTTCTTTTACTATGTGTGTGTGTGTGTGTGTGTGTGTGTGTGTGTGTGTGTGTGTGTGTGTGTGTGTGTGTGTGTGTGTCACTGTTTCGCATTTAGCCTCACATTTAAACCCCCGTGATGAGCGCGCGTCTGAGTGCAACAAGTGCCTTCGCCGTTCGCGCATTTCGCTGCTTTCATTATGGCGGGGCTGGTTGCACGGGCAGTTAGAAGTTTGTATCTTTTGTACAAGGTTGCGGAATGCATAACGCCGCGAAATTAGAGAATACTATCGCGGCGTGTTTTCAGAGCTGTGTGAAACCGTAGAAGCTGCTGAAAAGTACGCTGCTTCTGTCTTGGGATCTATTTACTTACCTTTTTTAATTATCCTATCGAATGTCCACACTCGTCTGAAAAACTGCTTTAAAGCTGTAATGCGTTCATTCCAACTCCGCGCGACCGCTCTTTCATCATTCTACAACTTCTAGATTATGGACGAACTGGTGAAGAATCGTTCTCAACATTTAGGATTGTCATACAAATCAATCAATTCATTCGTTCATTCATTAGCGGCCTCTGCTGCAGTAAAGTGTTGCTCGCGCGGCCGGGAAACGCATAACAACTGCCTGCGGAACGAAATGGCAGCCCTTCCCGTTCATCACCATATGCCATTCGCATAAAAAAGAGAAAGAAAAGGCGGGGTTTTATAGTGGGTTTATAGGTGACAGCAATTAACTGTGGGATGTTTGTTAATTTCGCATGAAAAAGGCACTCGCACTCTCCTTGCCACGTACAAAACTGACAAAGAGGTTTGTGAAAAACTAGAACCCCAAATCCGGGGCTCCTTATTCATACATGCCTTTGCTTTCCCACCCAAAAAAGGATCTATTATTCCTAGAGAATCAATCTTCCTTAGAGCTTTCGTTATCGGCAGAGAGAAAAGATAGCCTTAAGGATAGACGGACGTTCTTTCGATACACGTTCACCATCCTCCCTTTGTTTTCGCGCTATTCTGTCATGAGTGGTCATTGCAATATAATCAATCGGGCAATCAAATCATCCCACAGTGCATTTTTCTCGTAAAGTCACTTTTTCACTTTACCCAAAGTGTTATTGCCTCGCATTTTGAGTGGTTGTTTTACCACTTTGCGTTTCCCAACGCGTTGTGTATTATAAAATATTATATTATTTATTTTATTTTGCAAGCTGTCATCTCGTAAATCCCATTTTCTGCTCTCCCCTTCCCCTCGTTCTTTTTTTATATACGTAGCGCTTTTCAGTTTTAAGCTGGTCATACACTAATGTGCCAAAATAAAATCGGTGACAAAAATCAGCGACGCAAATAAAGGCGTATACCTACAGCTTTTTCCCTGTCGTGTCTACGAGCAGCGTTAAGTAAGCTACAAAGCCACAGGTGACGGCGCAGATATTATACTTCCGCGTAGATATTAAGGATTAGGATGCTGTGATGACTTGCGCGTATGCTTCTTGTTGTCAGTAACTTCCCCCCCCCCCCTTGTTTTTTTAGTTTGCGATCGTCGTTTCAGAGGCCAAAGCTGAGGGCCAACGTTATCAAGGGAGCTCTTGAAAGTTATTTTAATAAATACTTATTCTTTGAATTTTTTGCACCTGTCTCGGATGAACCGCGAAGGAAAACATACTAAAAAGCCAATTTGTCGTGAGCAGTGTAAACCAGTGCCTGAGGGCCGAGGAAGAATCATCCCCTCGCAAAATTGGCGTTTCACAAATGGGATTACGATCAAAAGGTGCTTGGCTTAAAGGAGAATAGAAAAGGATGAAGGATAGAGGCCTTGTTAAGCTGCCGCAGAATGGATCTGAAAATGGATTGTTTAACACAGCTTCACGTACGGGGAATGTGGAGCCCTCTTCATTACTCATTCAGGGTAGATAAAAGAAAAGTGTCAATCATTCCAGAGATCGTTCCAGTGGCTGAAGGAACGAACGTACGTGGATGTGTGGGAGCGGCAATTGCTCCAAATATACTTATAGCTGGTATTAGCCCCAGTTGTATGTATGTATGTATGTATGTATGTATGTATGTATGTATGTATGTATGTATGTATGTATGTATGTATGTATGTATGTATGTATGTATGTATGTATGTATGTATGTATGTATGTATGTATGTATGTATGTATGTATGTATGTATGTATGTATGTATGTATGTACGTATGTTTTACGACGGCTAAGAATTAGTTCAGTTTGCGCCACAGCTGCTGAAGTTTGAAGCTGAGCTACCTAGCAGCGCATATATTTCCCACCGAAGGGCTGTAAAAAAATGAAGACTCCCAAAATGCGCTTGTCTGCAATGAGAAATCCCTTTGCTATATGACAGCGTCTTGTTTGCAAAATACCATCATTATGGTACGGGATAATGCTCAATAAAGGCGTTCTTTTTTTCAAGTATTGTACGTATTTCGAAAAAGAAAACGCTTTTAAAGTGCCGATCCCGATGAATTAGAACTCTTTGTCATCGCTGGCTCTTGCACCGAAAGAGCTCATGCATCATCAAGATCCCAATTAAATCCGTGTTTTTTTCTGTAGCGGGAACACCGATACACTGATCAGCCAGAGCTTACCAACCCTATCTCCAAACTCCAGAAACGCGCGCAAGGGAAGCAAGCACCGACCTGAAATCCACACCACGCGTTGTCAAGACGTATGCGGTGGTTGTTTAGTTGATCGCTATAGCGGCCGATTTGCATGCCTCGCTCAATGCCCGGGAGGCATTGAGGGACGTCTATATTGCTTAAGACATAGCTGCGGCGGATTAACTCGAGTGGGCGTTTCGTCGTAGAAGAGCTTTGTTAAATAAGTCGCAGTTTGGCCTGAAAGGCGAAGCATTGATTGCGATAGCAAATTAGTGGACAGCTATACGAAGTAAGGATAGTAGCTTTATCGGCCGTATAAACTTGTAAACATAGGCATACTAATTAAATTAACAAGCATGGTGCCGCGCGTGCACAAGCAAACATGAACACATCTCACTCGAAGACCACGAAATCTCGTTGTCAAAACGCTGGAGTGAGGGAGCGCGGCAGCAGCAGCGAGCGAATTGACCTTCGTGCTGCGTCTCGCATCAACGCGAACTCAGCCGCGGAATTACAGCGTGCGGCGGACACAAATGGATTTCAAGACACAGCGGCCCGCACGGGCGGGCGGTCGCGGCCGCCAGGAGTTGAACGCGCCCCCCTCCCTACCCTCCCCCCGGGGCCTCGCGCGCGACGGAAGACGGCGCGCTTCCTTCGCGTTTCCTTCCCGCTTCCCTGCCTCGCGCGCGTTGGATTGAGCCGCAATCGCCGGCTCACCGTCGCACGTTTTCACTCGCACACACAGCATACGGCGCGTGGAGCCGTGTGGCATTGGGCTTTATACGGAACCTCACGGCGACGGCGACGGCAGATATGCGCCTGGAGTGTCATATAACTGAATAAAACACGGAGCAAGGAAATAAACTAGGAGGGAGCATTCCGTCGAAAAGCCAGCCTTCGCGAGCCAAATGTACATGAAGCCATCCCCTCGGACGACTGGCGGGTCCGATGGAGATATTCAAGACACTCTACAGGCCGCAGCAGACGCCATCGTGGCTCATGCCGGGGCTATGAATCTGACATGCTCCACTCAAAAATCCTAGCTACTTCTTCTGCCATCCCACCGGGAGGCCGAAAAACACACGTCTAGTATGCAGGTCATACTAAATCACATTCCTGTTACTAGAGTGGATAGGCTCCGTGTGCTCGGTTTACACATTCAAAGCAACCGGGTCAACACATATACCCTACATACACTAAACACCACAATCGATCCCACCCTGCGCCTTCTAGGGCGAGTCTCCAATAAACATGGCGGGCTAAAAGAGGCCGAACTTGTCCACTTGATCCAGGCCTTCGTTATCAGTAATATTACGTTCGCAACACCATATCTACATTTCCTTAAATCAGAATCAGATAAGATCGACACTCTTTTACGCAAAATATATAACATCGCTCTGGAGGTCCCCATACGTACCTCCACATAAAGGCTAATGCTTACTGGCACCTTCAACACACTTACTGAACTCACAGAAGCCCACCTCACATGCCAATATAGCAGACTTTCTAACACCGCAACAGGTCGACACATTCTACAACCTCTTTCTATCACTCCGGCACCCATCATCAAGACTAAATACACCATTCCACATCACATACACGAGAACCTCTGCATCCCCCCACTTCCAAAACATGCACCCTATGCATCACAAACAGCGCAGGAGGCAGCGAGCAAAGGCTCTCCAAAAATAATTCCCCGCCTCAAAAGATGTGCTCTCTGTTGATGCCGCCGAATATGGGAACAGAAATCATTATGCGATATCATTCATTAACTCTCACAGCCAGGTCGCTGCGGCCGCCTCCATTCCTGGCTCTTCCTCGGAGGAGGCGGAGGAAGCGGCCATAGCCCTGGCCCTCCCAATCCCAAATTGACCCTCCCAATCCCAATCAAAAATTCATCAGTTATCGTTAGCGACTCCAAAGCAGCCATACATAACTTCGGAGCGGGCACGGTCTACAAGAGAGCCCTTTCCCTCCTCTTGGCCCATAATTTCCATTAAACTGTGGCATTAATCTGGACTCCCGCGCATGCGTACCTTGCCGGAAACGAGGCGGCTCATGCCAGTGCCCGAGGATTTACAGTCCGGGCTCAGGCACCAGATGTGTCGGACCTCGCAACGGAGGAGGCGCCGTTTACAGTGCGGGATCGGCTAATTACCTACCAAGACATCTGCACACACTACCGATTAGACCGTTTAACCTTTCCGCCACTCACGGGCAAATCTCCGCGCAGGTGTGAAGTTCTGTGGCGACAGTTCCAGACTCGCACATTTCCCTCCCCTTACCTCCTCCACCGCATTCATCCCTCCATTTACCTTTCTCCCTCTTGCAAATTCTGCGTCTCTCCCAAAGCAGACTTAAACCACATCATGTGGGGGTGTCCTAAGCACCACCTTCCCCCTTTACTCAAGCACTTATACCTAAGGAGGAGCAGTGCGAGGCTGCCTTGCGCTGCTCGAGGCCCGACCTTCAGGAGGCCATCCTTGAGTGGGCTGAGAGGTTAGAGGAGGCCTACTTCAAGCAGTTCCTCCCCCCACCCTCTATTCCGTTGCGCCCTTCCCTTTAAAGAAAGATAAATGAAGTTTTTCATCATCATCATCATCATCCCCTCGCTTTCTTTTGCAGTCTCGAAAAGTTGGCCCAACCCGTGACCCTGCGATCGGCCCATTGGGCTTGGTTCCCGGTAGGTTTTAATCGGCGCGCACTTGTTCGGGTGTTCCGAGAATCGCTCTGCACACATTTTCCCTTGATGTATTTGTTCAGCTTGGGTTGTATATTGCAGCGCATATACATTTATCGTCTTCGTTGCAACGTGCAAGTGCGCAGCCGTCCATTGCTGTCGCATCCGTTGTCTTTTCGGAAGAGGGCACCGCTAGCGGCGTTGAAAAGCACTAAAACTTACCGCGACATGACCGCGTGTTCGGTCGATGATGTTGTGGATCCATAGTTTTATGCCGTGATGCTCCCTCCTAATTCTTACTTTCCTTCATGGCTGGAAAGACAGCGAAAGCTTCTGAATTTTTTGCCGAATAATTACTTAATGTTTGAAGTAAAAATAAAAGGGTAGGGGTAAGGAAACAACTCAAATGCAGTTCTTTCTCAGCAGTCTTTCCACTTTCGCATATACTCGTTCGCAGCTTGGCAAAAAAATGCGTGTTTTGAGGCAGTTTCCCCCCCAAAAAATGCAAGAAGAGAAACAGTGGAATTCAGTCAACCAGATCCATCTCAGGCGCGAGCGCTTTTACGAAGCGCGGTGGCACGAGGAAGCGAGCATCAACGTGTGCTACTTAGCGGCGCACATGCACCCGTTCGAGCGCTGCGCAGTTATTCCGGTCGCGCTCAAAACAAAAGGGAAGGTCACCGGGGACGTTCTTTCGTCCGTCGTTGTGTCGTATATCAGCGAGGGTGTTCGCTTGCATATATGAGCGACGCCAGTGCTGGCCCTTCGCCGCACCCCCCCCCCCCCCCCAATCCCCCCCGCAAGGCATGCAAGGCGTGCACGGCGACGAAAATGACGCAGTGGGCGACAGCCCTCGCGCGGTGCACAGCGCGACGTGGCATTGAGGGAGCAGCGCAGCGCATCCCCGCGTAACAGGGGGTGGCGCAGGGGCTGCAGGATGAGTGCGGATGAGCCGCAGCGCGACCCTGACGGCTCGCTGGGCGTACGCATGGCGCACGGCGACGCCAACGGCAGGAGTCTTTCAAATATTGCCCTCTCTTCGTGCGCGCCAACTCTGGAAGAATCTTTGAAGGCATTGGAGCGAAGAAAAAAAAATACATTAAAGAGCAGACAGGTGCGAACTTTATCTCCGTTTATCTCCGCGCGGAACGAGGACAAAAGTAGGACGAGAACACAAACGGCGGTGTTTGCGTTGTCCTTCTACTCGTGTCTGTGTTTTGCACTCCTATCTTTCCGCACTACTTTATTTCCGTTATACAAATGGGTCATGGACTCTAAGAAGTTATTGTTAGGCACATACTTGACTCAAGAGGCGCTTGACGCCGCATGTCTCAATATTTCTACCACGATAACTCAAACGGAAAACATGCTATCTATATGCTTGTGGTGCCCAGCCCGCTCAAGTTAAAAGGATTGATATCGCTAAACACTCTTTCGTGTAATTTTGCACGCACCCCCCCCCATATATATATATATATATATATATATATATATATATATATATATATATATATACACACACTCATAAGCAGCGAACAAAGACACCAAGCACAACGTAAGCGAAATTGTACCTACTAATTGAATTAAAGAAATAATAAATTAATAGAAATGAAAATGGATTAATAAACAACTGACCGCAGGTGGGGTACGAACCAGCGTCTTCGCATCGCATTACGCGTACGACATATATATATGTAAAGGTTCGTTCTAGAGCGGAAAGTATGTACACATCTTCACATGCTCAGTGACCCAAGTTGGTCCGATGGTTGGTTTCGAAACCTGTTACTTCAGCACAGCAGCCCTATGCGCTAATCATTCGACCACGGACTACCCGGTGACCCAGGTAGGTGGAAAACACGGTTACATACATACATACATACATACATACATACATACATACATACATACATACATACATACATACATACATACATACATACATACATACATACATACATACATACATACATACATACATACATACATACATACATACATACATACATACATACATACATACATACATACATACATACATACAT
Source organism: Dermacentor albipictus (assembly GCF_038994185.2). Classification (NCBI taxonomy): domain Eukaryota; kingdom Metazoa; phylum Arthropoda; class Arachnida; order Ixodida; family Ixodidae; genus Dermacentor; species Dermacentor albipictus. The sequence continues at coordinate 67,095,292 of NC_091821.1, read as the reverse complement.
ACATACATACATACATACATACATACATACATAGCCCTCAGAAAGTGCGTGAAATAGGCTAAGAATGCCAGCGCATTAAAACGCCCGTGTAGCGCACACTGGGTGCACGTTAAAGAACATTAGATAGTCAAAATCGGTGGCCCCCACTACGGCGTGTCTCATAATCAGATCGTGGAACCCCAGAATACTAAATAAACTTCACGCGCGAACGGCAGCTTCGTAACACACTGCCTAGCAAACGGTGGAAACAGTCTTCAGCAGCACATGATGGGATTTCGCGTCATCAATTGCACCACTCATACTGAGGTAGCACATGTGTCCACATTCTGTCCTGACTGAGAACTGGTGTCCTAGAACGTATAAGAGTATGCGCTTCTTCAACGCGCATGGATATGGTCCATACAGTTTCATACAATTACTAGAAGGAACTGTGGCGCTAGTGTGTACGCGAGCTAGCTCAGCCAGAAGTAGATAACCGGATTAGGGCGGTGGTGCAGGAGCCTGCGATTGGTCCACTTCGTGTTACTTAATTTGCGGTGGCTGGTCGAAATTCGTGGCTACGTGAGACGGATGGTTAAAAAGGCCCCTAAAACAGATCCTCAGCGCAGAAGAGTCGGCAGATGGTGTTGTATGTATGGCCAAAAGGGCTCGACAACGTTAAACTATCACGCGAAAATTCAGAGAAATTCATTCTCCCCGGCAGCTCGCAGTTGCCAGTGCCAGAGTGATCGGCGGGCAGCCATGTCCTATTCTATTTGGAACGGGGCGGTCTCCGGCTATTCCGGAAAAAAAACAAGAAGAACGAAACAGTTTTGTTCGGCATATTACTGCAGCTTTAGTGCGTACACGTCACTTTGAAGAGGGAAGTTTTCGCGGTTTTGTGACGTCTCATGACAGACAGGCAAAGTCAGCGCAGCCCGAAAGATTTTGACCAATTGTGGAACAATGGCGACAACGGCTTAGAATCTCAAATAATTATTTTTATTTTGTTCGGCCTAATCATGCACAATCAGTGTGTAGGTGCCATATCATATATGGGGAGTTTTCGCGGCTTTCGTGACGTCGCCTGACAGACGGACGAAAACATTTTGACCAATTTAGGAGGGCTAGTAGCAGAAATTGAATAGAAACACGTTGATAAGGAATAAGCACTATGTATTCTTTATTCGACTTTGACGCCAAGCCGGCAGTTCCTTGCTTCACATGATCCTCATACTCTTTTACTGTCCCTTATGGTGTTCATCGCCTTTAGCCCGTAACATGGAAACAGACAGCGCTGCGAGTGTGTCCACGCATACAAGGATACTCGCATTCCTGACAAACTATCATATGTCTGCTCAGTTTTTCGTGGAACTGGGTGCATGCCAATGTTCGCTTTCACGATCCTTTATCTACCTTGCAGGCTTCCGGAGAAATGACTTGCCATATTCAGTGTCCCTTTGCTTCGTGTTGTCGATGAATACCCTCTTGCTCTGTGATCTGCTAGCTTGATGGTTATCTCAATGGTAGAGCGACCGTCCTGGAGAGGCGTTAGTTCCGGGTTCGATCCCTGCACTGGGACGAATTTTTCTTCAACTGCGAAGCTTTCTTCCTGAGAAAACCGTTTGGCTTTCCTTCGTAGTTTAGTGCTATACCACTAAAGTACGAAGGAAAGCCACCATTGGCATCCACCAGTATGCACTTAGGTGGATGCCAATGTCCCTTTCAATTTTTCTGCAACAATCAGAGCCCACAGTTCTACAGAAGTTCGCTAAATAAGTTCTACTGGACCTCCTCACAGCACGCGAATGGACATTTCCCCAAAAGACTATCCTACTGATGCTCGAGGCGACCGTATCTGGTTCGGAAGAGCTTGGAGGTGGCCAAGATGGCTGTTTTCTAGACTCAGCATCTTCCCGCCGAAAGCCCGACCAATCGCAGCGACCTTCGAGGACGACGTCGGCTATAAGCAAGCCGCACAAGGCAAAACCAAGTGCCGTGCGCTCACAGGCAGATGTGGACGCGATGCATGGCGCAAGGACGTCGGCACTGATTCCGCTGCCACGGTTCGTGGGCTCTCACGTAATTGGAAGTGTGCACCAAACCCGCTCTCGCATTTGCGCGAGTCAAGCGCAACTTTCTATGCACGCAATAGCAACTGCGGGCCGTGTATGCTACATCTGTCGGTGGCCCACGCGCCGCATTCCTTTTTTTACCAGCGGCAGATGTCCCAAAGGCGCGTTCCTCTCGGACGGGCGCGCGCCGCACACGCGCGCCGTCTACGTGCGCGGGAAACTAAAGCTTTCAAGGATACGGGCGCACGCTTTGTGCTCGACAAAGATCCAATTACCGGGGACGTGGGAAGAGATAGCAACACTACAAGGAAGGCGGCGCATAAAGTTTCGGTGGCATACTCGCCTTTCATTCCTTCCTTCCTTCCATCTTTCGCATGAGACAATAAAAGGAGGACGTGCAGTGCCTTTTACGCGTCTCCGAACGCAAGAGTGTCGAGGCGCTGCTGCGTAAATCGCAAGACGCACTGATTTGCAAATGAATAGGTTGCTCCGGCTTCTTTGGTAACGTACTTGAGGGCTCGGACAAAGCGACGTGCCTGCTAGTTCATTTGATTACGCGTCAGTGAACATTTACAGTGCAGTACGTCGCTTACGCGTCAGTCGTAATTAGCTAGAATTACTAATGTGGATTTCGGGATGTAAGGCGCTCTTCTGTTAAGTTGTGCCTTATAACGTACATGTCGACGAGTCGGCTTCCCCGCTTAAACTGTACCTGTAGGGACGTTTTAACGCGATAGCGTTAAGGAGCTCGTGTCGCAGAAAAGCCGGTGTCGTCGGCGTCGGCGTCGGCGGCGTTGACCGTGAGCGATAAATCACGGCAGGCGCTTCATAAATAAAAAGCAATTTCCAAGATTGGCCCGGTGGGAATCGAACCCAGGTCTCCGGAGTGTGAGACGGAGACGCTACCACTCAGCCACGAGTTCGATGCTTCCAAGCGGTGCAAACGCGCCTCTAGTGAATGCGGTGTTGCCTTCGAAACGAGCCGTGGAAAGTTATACTGCGGTGTATATCGGTAATTATGAACATGTAACGTACAGAAGTCACAATTACACGAGTTGCGAAGTGCGTTTCCGCTGCATTTCTTCTGCGCTTTCCGCACACGCAGAGCCATCTTGCGGCAAACACAGAAGACCCCCTCCTCTCAATGTACGGCGCTGCCCCGACAGGAGGCGCGCCGCGCGCGCATTGGGACCGCTGCCAGGCGCGTCGCGGGACTCCCTCTCCCCTGACGACGCTTCGCCGTGCTCCCGCTTTAGATTACTATCTATCTCTCTGCCCGTGCCGATCACGACGTTTGGCTGAGACGACGTTTGGCCCCTCCGAGACACCGAGTTCTTTGGTTCGTTTCTTTCGCTCAGGCGCACGTTTCGTTGCCGCGGCGAACGCTGCGTTGCTCGACGCTCACCGCGTGATAGGTGGGCGCTAAGTCCGATGCGGGGCGCATCGTAAGTGATCGCTGTGCCGTAGCGCATTGTCTTATACCCCTTGGCGGGTCGACGGGAACGCTGTCGCGTCCCACTCTTGAAGGCGAAGCTTAAGCGTCCTCCAATTTTTAATAACACATTTCTGAGTGCGTGAAATGCCTGCTTAAGTTTCAATTTTTTGCTCGTTTACCGACTAGTTTATGGAAGTTACAAAGAATTAAAAAGTGAATTGAATTCTCGAGTTTTACGTGAGAAAACCACGATTTGAATATGAGGCACGCCGCAGTGGATGACTCCGGATTAATTTGGACCACCTAGGGATCACTAACGTGCCCCCAATGCACGGGACATGGGTGTTTCTGCATTTCGCCCCCAACGAAATGCGGCCGCCGCGGCCGGGATTAGATCCCGCGACCATGTGCAGCGCAACACCATAACCGCTAAGCCCCCGCATCGGATAGAATTACAAACATTAGTGCGGAAAGGTACACCCATATCTACACGGCTTTTCGTGGCACTGAGTTGGCTTTATTATATTTAAATGATTATACGCCTGCTATCGTGAACTCTTTATATCAGGCACTGATTTCATTTTTCTACCTGCTGTTCCTGGATTATAGTTTTCATTTTAATTTTCACATAAACTGAAGTTTCTCGGGTCAAGCAACCTAGTTGAACAACTGTGACACTCCCGCGCTCCTGTGTGCATGTTCTCCCGCCCTCCCCCCTTTTTTTTAACTTCCTCTCTTTCACTGTGTGTGTTTTCCTTCTTTCTCGTTCTTTCTTCCCTCTTTCTCTTTCCCAATGCACGGTAGCAAACTGGATATCGATCTCCCGGTTAACCCTCTGCCTTTTACATCTCATATATATATATATATATATATATATATATATATATATATATATATATATATATATATATATATATATATATATATATATATATATATATATATATATATTCCTCAAAGGGTACATATCGAGACAGAATTCATCAAAAGTCCTGGTCTGGATGGCCTTGTTCGCCAATTACACTTCATGCGCCTTGTCAATTTAGTTTGTTTTTTTTACTGATTTCGACACAACTAGTGGTCTGATCCCCAAAGCATGATAGAGCTCAATGAGGTATGCCACCCCGGAATATTGGCTTCGAAACCGACGGAACTTTTACTCCTAAACTATTTGTCATATAAAGGTACTTGCTTGTGTTTCTTGTTCTTTGTCTGAGTTTATCAAGATCAAACCACTACCCTTTTTTCATCAGATCTTTTCGAGTAAAATGTATTCGCGGGAACCTTTTCTTTGGGAAGTGGATTTTCCCACTTGCGTCTCGGGTCACGTACCATGCATGCAGCCTTGAACGACGGAATTGGGCGAAATCGTACGCGTATTCTGCACGTGTCGCCTGTACTGCGCCGTTTCCCATTAAAATGCATCACGCTAAGCGCGAGACCGTGTCTGGCGGCACGTCCGACACCTTCATAAGCCAGGTAAGGGCCAAAGAATGCGCTCTATCACTGCACTTGTACGGCGCGCCGGCGGAATAATTTGCAGGGAAAGCAAGAGTGTAGAGAAAACCAATGGTGACTCCTCCGCACAATTGGTTTGCGCCCCCTCGAGGTTAGTACAAGGCGAAACCATATATGCAACTGTAGGATGACGAAGACGTCTCATCCAACGTGATGTAGTGGCATGACGTGACGTGAGGTGACCTATCAGTGTAAGTGACGTAGTCCGGAGCATATCCCCTATTTTTCCGGGGGCTCCGCGAGTGTCAGCCATTCGTCATAGTTGTGAACCTCCGACGGAAAGTGATATGCGGTCCATATTTATGAACGCGGTGACTGGGTATATGCGCGTGATCACGTGACTCGATGACGAAGCATCAGCAGAACGCGACCGGTTTGGCCACTCGATCGGCGCTCGGCCAGTTTGACCGGTCAGGCGCTGATTTTGGCCACGTTCCGTAGGCACGCGGTGCGTCCATGTATATGTACGGCTTTAACGAGGTTGGCTTCGACGGTTTCCAACAAAGCTGTTGAGCAAGACGCCCTTTCTGCAGCGAGGCGGCGTTGTCGGGCGCCTTGAGAGCCCATCTTCAGGCCGATCAACGATGCTTTCTGTTTTCTGTTCTTTTTATTTCTTTTTTTAAAGAAGTACACGCAAGGCAAGTGAAAGAACTAAAGGAAACAACACACCGCTACACCTTTCTTTTTTCGGTTACTTGTCTTGCATGCGGTGCTTCAATTCATGATGAGCCAAGACAACTAAACATTTTTCTCAGCTCTTCTTTCTGACTTTCTGGGAAATAATCACATTGGTCGACACGTATCGCTCATTGATTTCGTAAGCATGGATAGGTGTTCCCGTGACTCGGCGGAGCAAAGCATTCTGCTGCAGAGCGCGTACGAAATCGTTGGTTCGATATGCAGCGCCGGAGCAACTGCGTTGCAGTGTGGCCGTGGTGAAAGCAACAAAAAAAAAAAAAAACCAGGAAAAGAACGAAAAAATAAATAAATAAAATAGAGACGGACGAGAAAAGTATGAAATTTACGCGTGCTGACGTTTCGGTACAAAGTAAAGAACTGCAAGTTGGCATGCGTATTCGTCTGGATACCGGTCGTTCGTGAGTCCTGTCTCAGTATAACGTATACGTTAATGAGACCGCACTTACAGCTATCGAACCATAGGTCTATAACACAAATGTAATAATAATAATATTTGGGGTTTTACGTGCCAAAACCGCTTTCTGATTATGAGGCACGCCGTAGTGGAGTACTCCGGAAATTTTGACCACCTGGGGTTCTTTAACGTGCACCTAAATCTAAGCACACGGGTGTTTTCGCATTTCGCCCCCATCGAAATGCGGCCGCCGTGGCCGGGATTCGATCCCGCGACCTCGTGCTCAGCAGCCCAACACCATAGCCACTGAGCAACCACGGCGGGTTAAACACAAATGTTCCTCTCTTCTCAGAAGAGACGAACATTTGTAGTATATAGTTATCTATAGTTATTATAGCAGACTCCAGAAGAGTCTTCTGGAGCCTTCCATGCGACATCCCCTAAAGGCCACGGTGTATACACCGTCGACATGACACTACATGTTACTATGGTATGAATAATTTGCTTGCGTGATTCAGTAACGCTGATTGTATAGTATTTTTCCTTGCCAGAAGACACTCCCAATAGTCGCCACAGTTTGCTAATACGCCTTCGTAGGAGCCTTCACTATATTTTATTGGTGGGCGTACTAAACGGAAGTTCCAGAATACCCGAGGGAAAAGGATCTCCGAATTGTGGCAACAATCCACCTCTTCCGTTGGCACAGAGGATGTATATGCCGAATGCACGTGGTTAGATGGGTAAGGTAAGACCAAAGCGTTTGCTCTACAACGGTGCCACACCCACGGTTAGTCCGTGACGTTAGAAGGCTCGCTATGTCGCGTCGGTGCCAAGCGTTCACTGGGGAAGCCGACCGCGGCTTTCTACAGCTTCAAATGCTTCTTCGGCCCTCATTGTGCATTCTTCCAGACGAGTAATACGAGACCAAACGTAAGGCATCGTAAACCCGCTGAGAATCCAAAGGAAGGCTAATAGAATCCAAAGCGAATAACATGTTCACCTTTCAGAGAAGAAAAGTATAACTTCACGTCACCTGTAGCACATGCATGGGGTCATCACACCATAGCGGCAAGGTAAGGCTTGAATTTGAACGCGCTAGCCAATGAGCTATTCTGAAGTAAAGCCTTTTCATGGCCTAGTGTGTAAGTAATACTCGTAACTGAAAGTAGTGTAAAAGAAGACACAATGTGCAAAAGATCAAGCGCATTCCTTCGAGCCCTCCCTTGCGAATATGCGGTTCTTGCGCTGCTTTCAGTTACACTAAGCTACCACTCAAGTTGTTTGTTTGGCAGTTTGCGCATGGTGTGCGTAAGTATGCTCGACACAGCTACAGAAAGAGGCGCCGTGTGCGCGCGCATTTTGAAGGCAACAGCAAAATAGTACTCCTGTGCAGGTACGTATACAGGGTGTCCCACGTAATTTGAGCCAAACATTAGAAATCTGAAAATGCCACGTAGCCGAGCATGAACCAAGGTAATGTTGTTTGCTATCGCTTGAAAATGCTCACGAATTTTTTTTTAATTCCACCTAATTAGATAATTAGTCTTAATTAATTAATTAACTTCTCAAATATTATGTTTACATGAAAAGTGTGAATGAGAAAATTGTACAGCGACATGAAAAACTCCCGATACAGCTTTGTGTTGCTCAATACGTGCTGCATAAAAGTGTTTTTCTGAGCGTGAAAGAAGTCTGCAAATACACGCAAAATTGCTTCGCGACTATATATATATATATATATATATATATATATATATATATATATATATGCCAGTTGTCAGTCGCCCAAGTCGAGTGTCATGGGGAACGTATAAAAGAACTGAACAGTGCTAGTGGTTAGGGAAGTGACTCCGCGAATGCGCGCTGAATAACCCTGTTACCAACGAGTAATCTATTTAGGCCCCTGCTCGCTCCCACCTTTTCTTCTTCGTCGTTTTCCCCGCTTTTTTTTTCTTCCTTTTTTTTTCTTTTGCCCCGTTCTTGCATTGCTTTCCTTTACTTTCTTTCTTTTTTTTTCTTTCTCTACTTACATATACGAAGAGACTGCGTCACTGTAGTCCTTTAAAAAGCTCGGTCCACCGACCGAAACTGTTGGGCCAATAAACCTAAGATAGCTGCGAAGCTGTGCTTCTCATCTTTCTAAATACGTTCGGCCTATTAAAAAATGCAGTCACATATAGAGAGATATAAGTCATGTCAGACATTGCGTCATATCTTGGACCCTGGCCACGATTCCCTATGTAGAAGATGGATACGAATTCAGTCCCGGAGACCAATATTTTATTCCTAAATGAGGACGTTCGCACATCCACCTAAAAACGCTCCCGCAGCACACTGCAGAGGGACATCTATGCAGTTCTCTGCAGATTCACTTGAAAAAGCTAACACACATACTTTTTCCTCACACTAATGAAAATGAAAGACTGAATGTGTTGTTAATACTAATAATAAACAGAGCAATTCGCCTCACGGGACTGCGCAAATACGTACGTATACAGGCATTTCTTTTCCTGCCAAAACTACGTGTACTATAGCCGCGACGCCATTTTATATACGCGAAGGCGAGGCACGTGGCAAGATAGAAGGCCAATCGTATCTACGATATCCAGCGCGCGCATTGTTGTCTGCATGATGCGATTCCGGAAAGTAGTACAAGTCTGAACTGCCACATCAACGAAACCTCGGCCGCCACCGACGAATAGCGCGACAAGCGTCGTCGTGCGGCGGGGTAGTCCACGAGCGGCGTTTGATTGACGAGGCGCACGTTTATTATTTACGACCGTGTCATTAGGAGACGAGCCGTACGCCCGACGAAGACGTCGCCCGCGGGGAAGCCGTCGCAGACGGCCGTTCAGTTTTACGGCTTTCCCCTTCGACGGCTCTCGGTGTCACTGGCACGCGCGTGCTCCGTGGAGCGTGCGTCTCCGCGCATCGATCACTGGACGAAGCAGCAGCATGCGACCATAAGCGCCCACCGTTCGGCCTCCACGAAGTCGAGGCCGAGATTTGTGTCGTTCGCGTAGCGGCGGGTGTGGAATGCAACGTTGCTCTGCTTGACGCCGGCCGACGCGGTTCGCCGATCGCACCGTCGAACGGATTTCAAGTACGATCAGCGTGGACAGGCCGAGGGGTCCGGGGAGGTGGCTTCGCCGCCTAGCGCGTTTCATTTGACAGCCGATTGAGGCAGGCACTATTTAATGGTAACCCAAGAATTAATCGCCGAGGATTCCGCGCTCTGCGTTTCCGCCGCTCATTATGCAGTGTCGTCGTTCGCATCAACCCGACAGTCGGTTCGAGTCGGCTTGCCAAACCGGCCGGAAATCGAATGGTCTTCGGGTTCGCGGAAACGCTATCTAGCAGGCCGGGCCAGCGACCGTTGGGGCCGCCGCAGCCTGCTGTATAGATGACTGCACAGTTACTCTCGCTCGACTCCCTAGAAAAGGTGCACGAAAACGCGGTCGGGCCAGTCTCGCGATCCGGCTCTCGCTTGTCGGCTTCAGGTAAACGAAACTAATGTCCTCTTGAAGAGCACAGAGTCGCTCGTAAAGGTTTACCGAACATGAAACTGGGCAGAATTACTGAATACATGCGAGTGAATACGGCGCAAGATTGTGCGAGACTAATATGTTCAAACTTGTTTTGTCGGAGTAGATACGTAAAATTCAAAAAGAGGACTCTCACTTCCTCTACGGTTTAACAGTAAACCGCTGTTTATTCGCCGAGTGTATTGTGTAACGTCAACGATCTTCTCTCTCTTCGACAAGGGAATTTCACAGGGATTGATAGGAAACTCTCTTGTCGAATATTTCTTTGCGCCCAAGGCTGTCAGAATGATTACCTAGTTTTCAACTACGTCTTTTGTCATCGCATGTGTGGTTAGAGCTCCATTGTCGTCTTCTATAAGTTTTCGTAAGGCCTTAACGGTAAGGGTGTTACCAGTACGACATGAAAACACCCGTAAGGGCGTAAACATTTTTACAATGTGCAGTGATTATTTTGAGAAAATCAGTCAACAAGAAGTTTAAAAGTTCTCCTGTAAGGTATACACCCCATGCAAGCGATCTCGAGCCCGACAGCGACAAGCGACGCGATGGGGGTGGCTGTCGCGTTCGCACGTCGCCTACGAGTCGTACCCCATGCGAGCGACGACTTCCAGCGATGTCTCCTCGGTGTTGCTGGTATGAAGGCAGCAAATACGCGTCGTAAGTGGCGTGACGCGTGCTTTATTTATTTTAGTTGATGTGTTTTACCGTAAAAAGCAGCATAAATTATTTCTGGAGGTCTTGCAGTACGTTCTTATCATTGCACGTATAAAAATTCAATTGTTTGCTCGTTCCGTGCGACAATCGGTAGTACTTGAGTGATGTAAATCCAGTTCCAGCTTCGCGCTATTGGCTAGTCGCTAATAGCACTTCCGGACGACGAGCGACGAATTCTAGATTTCCAGAACCGAGCGATTGAGCGATAAGACCGAGCGATCTCTTGAAGCGAGGACCCATTTCGCCGCTTAAAGGGACACTAAAGCGAAACAATAAATCAGTTTAGACGAATGAAGCATTGTTTGAAAACCCTGCAGGCAGCCATTTAAAAAAAAATAGTTTGATCATAAGATGAGAAAATGAAGGTCCAAGTATCAGTATTTGAATTTCGCGCCGAAACCCCAGCACCGGTACGTCAGCGTGACGTTCTGTTTTGGCATTTGGGCCGCGTTGGCTGAATAAAGGTTCCCGAAACTTGCCATGTTTAATTCTTTAGAACACAATGTAGTCAATCTGTACCGCTATATATAATTAGTAGGCCCTAGAAGATGCCATCAAAATCCAAGACGTCACAGCCCCAAGGTGCGGGAACTTAAATAGGCGTCGCCACCCGTATTTAGTTCTTGCGCTTTTTGTGGCTTACGAAACGTCTTATCGTTCTAAGAGTGGTGTTTTTGGTGTTGTAGGACGGTAATTTACTGATGCGGAAGAAATAATTTTTCACTTTAGTGTCCCTTTGGGCCGTCGCTCGTCGCCGTCGCGCACAAAATCGTTCTCATGGGGTTTATTTAGCCTTTATCTGGTTAACCTCCCTGCCTTTCCTCTTCATTCTCTCTCTACTATGATCGTCAACAATTTCGGGCTCGTTTCCATCCGCGGTGAAGCTATTTATACTAATCAACCGCCAGCTTATCGCTGGGATATATTTCCGTCGTTCGAATCTAGAGCTGCATGTGGATCTAGTACTTGTTTCAAATCTGCAGGTAATAAATTGATTGCGCTAAATACCGTACGTGAAATCAAAACCAATGAGAATTCTTGTCACCACCATGGCGTTTTTATTCCTCTTTCAGTGCATCGAAGGATATTTTCTAAGTAAAGCTTTATTTTATAGTTACTAAACAATGCACTAGGTTGCTTGATGCTAGAGCAAGAGTACACTGAATTGTAAAATGGTAGAGCGTCATTATTTGACCACAGTGCATGTCTGTCTTTTTTCATATCGTTTCCGTCATATACGTCAGTAATTTTAGCCCTTTTGGCGTCGCGTTTGTTTTGTTGAGCTCTGCTTACGTGCTACATGTAAACTCAAAGTATTTCAGCAACATTTTTTTTCTTTTTGCGTTAATAGTCTGAACAGGGCTGATGGTGTCAATATATTAAATAATTCGAAAAGAAAGGTATTTCTTCTTGGCTTCACCTGGCAGTCTGTAATTGACTAATGCGTATTGGCCATGAACAGCGATTATTTGAGCAGAAATACTTCGAAGATTTCACTTGCATCATGTGAGCAAGTTCGAGCTTCGCCCTTGGCAGAGGCATGCAGCTGAGCACGCACTTACAGAACTGGGCCCGTATTTAAAAGAATCTCTTAAGTTAGAATTGTTCGTAAGAGAAAACTTCAGCCATGGAATCATAATGCTAGACATATTATACGCAAAAGTGGCTGGTCAATGGCAAAGAGCACTTACGAACGAAAAGTTTCACGAATTTGGCCCCAGTATCCCGAATAAGCCGCACGCACGTTGCACAGCGCTAATGGAGCGCCTGTACGTTTCGTTAGGCACGGTAACTTATAACTGCGACAGAGCTCGAACAAATGAGTTGGCGTAGACTTTCAGAGTTACCATAACGTACGGCCTTCTGCATCGGCATGTGCCCGACCATATGGTACGCGTGTATCGAGAGCACCCACGATGTTGCGCCGGCAGCGGCAGCACCTTGCGTAAAGCACTTGATGTCACGGTTGTGCTCAGAGCGGGAGAGGACACGAACTCTTCTATCCTAATTGCCCATGTATTTGAAGTAGGTGCCGTAGCGACATGCTGCGCTATTCGCGTTTCAGTTTATGCCGATAGTACGTGTTCACTTGAGGGGCGTATTGTGGAACAGTTGTGCACCTCGGTGGTTTCTGTTGCAATACACGAAAACGCACGTAGCTGTTCATAGCGGTTGCCTGCTGCCGGGAACAGTCAGTATCTCGAATGCAAAGATAAGCCGAAACCCAGCGGCGACCCACTGAACCTGCACGAAGAAACAGCAAAATGGTCACAAGCATATATGTTTACATAGCGAAGGCGGTCGGCTAGTGGCAAATAGCCATTGCGAACGAGTGGCTTTGTGAATTCGGCCCCTAGTTATTAGGTCAAAAAACGCAGATGTCTGTCACTGCAGAAATAGGCTCAAAAGAAATTATTATGGGCAGAGGAATGGAGCTACTCATTTGGTCGCCATGCAGGAAACGGCAAGGTATAAGAAAGCGCAGGTCAGCCGTTACGATGTCGCGTCAAGCATGGAGAGTTGCATCAGATTAAGTTGCAGTTATGTTACGGAACACCACGATTGAGTAGGGAAAGGGAGAAACCTTTACCTGTGGTAGCATGACTTCAAGGCCGTATATAGAAATGAAGCTGTCTCTGGTAACGTAAGAACGGAACACGAAATTTCCGTGGAGTACTGCAAATACCTGGCTGAGCAAAGTCAAGTGTCTTTGTTTGTCTCTCTGTTTGCTTGCTTGCTTGCTTGCTTGCTTGCTTGCTTGCTTGCTTGCTTGCTTGCTTGCTGTAGCTCCCTTTTGCAGCTGCTCGTGAAGATCGTCGTAGTCGCCGTTATCGTCTCCCTTCTCCCTTCTCAACTTTCACGTGATTGGCGGGGTGACAGAATAAGAATTAAATCGCTGGGATTAAAACATCCCGAAATTGTTCAGTGTGTTATGTGGGACGCCGTATAGTGGAGGTCTCCGATTAAGCGTTTTTTGCACACCGCCCCATCGGAATGTGGCCGCGGCGGCCGGGAATCGAACCGGCGACTTGGTGCTTAACAGCGCATACGTCGTGTAACCACGGACTTGCACGATATACTTTCTTTTATGTCACTGCTGCGCTTTGTTCTTCTTCGCCGACGAAAATGTAGATTACACGCGAGAGCGGTCGAAAGTGTTCTCGATGACCACTTCTGTTCCTCGCTCGGCAACCTTATAGAGCCGCGACAATGGCGGGCACTGCAGTGGTCTCTCTGCCTTCTCCCGTTGGGGGCGGCCAGGAGATCCGCAAATAAAAAACACCATAAAGGTTGCTACACACATCGTACGCATCGCGAGCTATAGGCGCCATAACGCCACGACGTAAACCGCGCCACAGAGGCAACGCGATTATAAAGCGGCTTATGTCCTCCACCGCGGCGGTGGGATTTCGATGGGGGCGGATAGCGAAAAAGTGACCCGTGCACTGAGATTTAGGCGTAAGTTATAAATTAAACCCAGGTAGCCGATATTATTCCGGAGCCCTCAAAATACACAGCTTTTCTTGCGATCGAGTTGTATTATGGGACCAGCCCCCATTATACACCTGCATTCTCATGTGAAAAAAATTCCCGTGTGTTCCCGTACGGCATGAAAGACTGTACGCCCGATGAGTACGAGAAAGGAACAAAGCGGGAGCTGCAGGATGAAAAACGTGTTCTTTGAGTTGAAAGGAGCACCGCTTTTGTTGCACTTGTTGACAATTGGAAGTAGAAAATTTTGTGGCGTGTCATATTGTACGCTGGATTATACGAATAATCAGATCAGAACGACGTATGCACAGCAAACGTCAACTGCAGCCTACGCTTTTTGCTCTCGAAGGTATTTTTAACGTAAATCTATCATTCGGCGAAAATCGCATTTTACTGTATACATCTCGCGCCTGTAGCCTTTGGTGTTTTGTAGTAAGCCTAAATAAAGTATTACTATGTATAAAAACGGTCATGTAAACCTTATAGGGGGTGATAATATTAATGTTTTCCTGAATTTTCAAAGATCTCGTGTGGCAAGAGAGGCGGACATCACTAGCACCAGAAATCTAAACACATATTCCGCTAATATTCCGGATATATATCCGGAATATATATTCCGGAACACATATTCCGGCTAAACGCCGGAAGAAGCAAAGAAAGCCTTGGGAGATATGCAAAGGGGGAAGGTAGCTGGGGAGGATTAGGTTACAGCAGATTTGTTGAAGGATGGTGGGCAGATTGTTCTAGAGAAACTGGCCACCCTGTATACGCAATGCCTCATGACGTCGAGCGTACCGGAATCTTGGAAAAACGCTAACATAATCCTAATCCATAAGAAAGGGGACGCCAAAGACTTGAAAAATTATAGACCGATTAGCTTACTGTCCGTTGCCTACAAACTATTTACTAAGGTAATCGCAAATAGAATCAGGAACACCTTAGACTTTTGTCAAGCAAAGGACCAGGCAGGATTCCGTAAAGGCTACTCAACAATAGATCATATTCACACTATCAATCAGGTGATAGAGAAATGTGCGGAATATAACCAACCCTTATATATAGCTTTCATTGATTACGAGAAAGCATTTGATTCTGTCGAAACCTCAGCAGTCATGGAGGCATTACGGAATCAGGGTGTAGACGAGCCGTATGTAAAAATACTAAAAGATATCTATAGCGGCTCCACAGCCACCGTAGTCCTCCATAAAGAAAGCAACAAAATCCCAATAAAGAAAGGCGTCAGGCAGGGAGATACGATCTCTCCAATGCTATTCACAGCGTGTTTACAGGAGGTATTCAGAGACCTGGATTGGGAAGAAAAGGGGATAAAAGTTAATGGAGAATACCTCAGTAACTTGCGATTCGCTGATGATATTGCCTTGCTTAGTAACTCAGGGGGCCAACTGCAATGCATGCTCACTGACCTGGAGAGGCACAGCAGAAGAGTGGGTCTAAAAATTAATCTGCAGAAAACTAAAGTAATGTTTAACAGTATCGGAAGAGAACAGCAATTTACAATAGGCAACGAGGCACTGGAAGTGGTAAGGGAATACATCTACTTAGGGCAGGTAGTGACTGCGGATCCGGATCATGAGACGGAAATAATCAGAAGAATAAGAATGGGCTGGGGTGCGTTTGGCAGGCATTCTGAGATCATGAACAGCAGATTGTCATTATCCCTCAAGAGAAAAGTGTATAATATCTGTGTCTTACCAGTACTCACCTACGGGGCAGAAACCTGGAGGCTTACGAAAAGGGTTCTACTCAAATTGAGGACAACGCAACGAGCTATGGAAAGAAGAATGATGGGTGTAACGTTAAGGGATCAGAAAAGAGCAGATTGTGTGAGGGAACAAACGCGAGTTAACGACATCTTAGTTGAAATCAAGAAAAAGAAATGGGCATGGGCAGGACATGTAATGAGGAGGGAAGATAACCGATGGTCATCAAGGGTTACGGACTGGATTCCAAGGGAAGGGAAGCGTAGCAGGGGGCGGCATAAAGTTAGGTGGGCGGATGAGATTAAGAAGTTTGCAGGGACGGCATGGCCACAATTAGCACATGACCGGGGTTGCTGGAGAAAAATGGGAGAGGCCTTTGCCCTGCAGTGGGTGTAACCAGGCTGATGATGATGATGAATTACGTTACGACACGTATTGTAATTTACGAATTGTAGAAGAAATCCAGGTTGAAAAACAACAAATTTATCTTTAGTGTTTATCTTCGCAAGTTCTCTTCACCGCGAACCGGAGGCCGAAACGCAAAACGTAAATTTGTTTTGTTTTTCAACGTGAATTTCTTCAAACAAGTATATGTAAATTCATTAGAAGTAGATACGCCTCGCAAGCTCACCGGCTACAATTCGAAAATTGCAGTATGTGCCGTAAGGTAATTACTTCAAAAGATAATTAGTGGATTATCGTTAATTAGTTGAATATGTGTTTTAATTTCTCCTGCAAGTAATGTCCGCCTCTCTGAATAATCCAGCTCAAGGACTAGAATTATGTCATGAGCAACAGGCTATTTTTAAAATTCCATAAAGCTTAAAAATGATCGCCCTGTATACTCTCTGCTGAAACGCACGTTTAGGAAAAGAAAAGTGTCGATGATTTCTTTGAAGAAACCTCAAGGTCTCTGCAGTACATCATTAAAGGTCGATGATACCGCTATTTCCGGTAGATAACTAACTTGACCCAGCTGCAAAATTTCACAAATGAACGGACGTGTAGCATTTTCTTGGAATGAGATATCAAGCTGTTCTAAGACGTATACGCCGAATGTCCGTTCCTCCATGGAGCATATATATATACACACAACACAGGCACGTGCCCAAAGGAAGGTGGGGGGGGGGTGGGGGGGGGCGGAGTGCCTGCTACCCGCACCGAAGCTAAGACGCATGCCCCCCCCCCCCCCCCCCTCTTTCCCGCCCCACCCCACCCCACCGCTTCTCAAACACATTCCTAAAGCGCCGCCAAATCAATGTTGAAACTTGACAGCTATTCGGTGGTCAACATGTTCCTGCCTTTTTCATTCCTTTTGGATGGCGGTAGTTATATCGGCTTCTCCTGGGGTGTGAAGGCCGGTTTCTCATCGATTTGGTGCCCGCGCGATTAACTCGAGATGCATTCAGTTGTCACCGTCTTTTCAACGGTCATGCGCATCGCTGTTGCTTCGTTAGTTCAACCTTGTTTGTTTAGAGTGACCCAGGGGCCAGGAAAGGGATTCGATTCGTTGTCAGCTGGTCTGTATGCACGTGGAACGAGTTGTGACCAGAGGAAACGCCAATTGCGTTTGACTTTTCCTTTTGCTTCATTATTTCCTCGAGTAGCGGCTTGCCGCGACGCTGACAGATCCTCGGAACCATATACCCGTGATATGGATTAGATAAGGTGGAAAATAAAATAATGCGAGACAGCGTCCATCATCAAACCTTGCAATAAGCCTTAAACTGATAGGCAATATGACTGTCACCCCTTAACTCGTCTGGTTTTTCCCTAACTGTAGAGCTCTCTTCGTGCAAAATTGCCAACTGGAAACAAGAGTCGCAAAGAGTTGAGAAATTTAACTATGTACTAAGTGAGAGAGCCAAGGCAACCACCAAACAGGAAGGAAAAGCGAAAACTATCAAATTTAACTATTGTTTATGAGAATATTTCTGGATCAACATTTTTTTATTTAAAAAGGAAGTAGAACAGAAAAAGGAAGTGGAGAACAGTTCTGTGTGTTCTGAATGACGCTTCTACAGTTATCATTCGAGCCGCCTAACGTAGCTACTTCTCTGCTGTGCTTATGTAGGTGTTTTTCTAACCTTCCGCGGTGGGCGTAGTACGTCTAGAATCACAGCGTCCTGCGCCCTACGCGATTGTGCGGGACTGGCAGCCACGCATCGTTACGTAATTTCCCAAACAACAATACGAGTCGGTTGTGGCACTTGGTAAATCATAAACGAGGGATCCAAAAGAACTGTGATTGCTCCGCAAATATATATTTCTGTATAATTCTTCCAGAGCTAATTCAAAAAACGCTACTATAGTCGGATACAAATTAAGTCTGCAGTGAAGCCCCGCCCACGCCCTCATAACCGCCAGCCACTGTTCCTCCGCGATTCTGCAAATAATTCGTACTTCAAACTTTTCCTGTTACCCAAATAAGGCGGTAACCAAAAAAATAAAATTATTAGCGCTTAATTTCATACCTTTTCCCTCGCCTATTATAGTGGAATGGCCAAAGCATAATTCATTACTGGACTGAAATAACATGCTTGCCTTGCTGCAACTATTTATTGTCAAGTTTCACTTCAGTTCCCACTGAAGTTTCATAAGTACAACGGGTTCAGCAGTGAAATGAACGGCACCGCAGACTTTTGAAGAGTGAAATGCTCGGACTCCATACACTTTGTCCATGTCTGTTGAACACCTCATTGCTTCCGCCGATGAAAAGACTCTTCAAGAATAGCAGACGCTCTGGAAGTATCAAGTACGACGCCATATTGAAAATACCGCATGACGACGATTTTGTTTGCTTCTGTGATTGGCCGGCGAAGTAACACAACTCCGCGCGGTTTGTGTGCCTTGGTTGCCAACTGCTGTTTTTCTTTGTATTCTACTATAGTGATCCTTATTTTACACTTTGGCTTCTTTACTTGTTCTTGGCAGTGTTCTTCCTGCGCAAGTCCCTTTTGCGCAGTTCCTTGTTTGCCAACTAAAGGAGAGGTGCATCGCACAGCAGTACCTGTAAAATACATCTCATTTCATTTCTCTTTTGAGAGTTTATGCGTTTTTATGGAGAATGGTGGGCGTTATTCACATTTGTACTAGTAAAGGTAACCCTTCCCCCTAATTTGCATAGAAGTTACCTTGGGTTGCCCCCCTCCCCCCCCCCCCAGAAAAAAAATCCAGGGTACTTGCCTGTCACAACATATTCAACATATCACACAACATATTCGATACGTTTTCTACAATTTAAGGGCCATGGCGGCCTTCCATGTGACAGGTTCATTTTACTGACACTACACAGTATTTGGCAAAGTCCGATGTGTGACAGAAACACTGGATTTCTCAGGTCTGCGAGGTCATTTTTCCATGAAGCTGCAGCCCATGTGCATAGTGTATGCTGCGCAAGAGCAGCCGCCAGAGCGGATATTTTTATGGGACGCTTGTGTTTGTCCGCCTGAATATTAATGTCTGTTCGTGTACAGCTTTGCAGGCCTTTACGTCCGATTGCCATGTGCTTAAAAAAAAGGGGAAAAAAGCAATGTTGTGCGATAGCACAGCGTTTTGTTCAATGCACAGTGTTGACTGCGCGTTCACTCCCAAATGCACATTGTGTTACTGACATGGACTCGAATCATGTGGCAATGTCGAAGCTGAGGATGACAAGGTGGCCTAACGACGACAAAAATTACCTTGTGTGTCGTCGATGACGACAACGGTCGCCATCAGCGTAACTGAATGGACGGACGGGACAGAAGGATGGACAAGGCAAAGCCAATGTTCAGCATTGGTTGCTGTCGCAGTAAAAAAAGACCGGCTCGAACGAAACGTTCTCGCGGTTAAAACATTCACTGACAATTACGCGATGAGCAATGAGCGTTCTGCGCGAGCTATATTTAAATCAGTGTTCAACGAGGCTATACCTCCATAAAGTTCAGTTGTACGCGTCTGGACTCCTGCTCTTTGGCCGTCGCCACTAGCTTTAATTTGAACTTCCCGCCGCACCAGCTGCCCCACCCGGAAAGAACACAGCCGCCCCTTTGTCTTCGTTGTAGAGTTGAACGCACTGTTCACCGACGGAAGCGTGGCCTTAATTAACCAGTCTCGCAGAGGAGCTCATTTGTATCTGGCGTCGTCGAGAGGACAGAGCTAAAGTGGACAGCGAGAGAGACTGGGGCGAGGGGGCACCCTCTTTGTCGCCATTGAAAACAGGCGCGCCGAAAGTCACGAGCGGCCGCGCACAAAGGCATCGAAGAGGCGTCAATGAGCCGCCGAGCGCTGCCGAAAACAGGTCAAGCGTCGCCACCGCGTTTCCCCTCGGTCGCAGCGACTCGGTCGTGTGTGTGGACCGAAGAAAAGAGAGCCGGCGCACATCCTTAATGCGCGTATCTGCAGTGCAGCCAAACGCGCCGCTTCTCCTCCTCTGGCCACCAAACGGTGCGAAACTGCTGATAGAGCTAGGAGAGGTGGAAGGGGGTATTGGCTCTTTATGGGGTGTGTGCTGCGCACCGTTCTTTTTTTTTTGTTTTTCCCCCTTCGAGTTTGTCAGGTAGCGGCGCGTGACGCCTTCTCTCCAACCTCCAGTAGCACCGTGTGTCAATCTCGCGCTGACGGGCGAGCGCGACCAGCAGACAGGCTTGGAGGCCGCGCGCGCGGAAGAGAAGCACGGCATGCAGTCGGCGAGGTGGAAAAGTTTTCTCACTGTAGGCTGTGCAGCCAGACAGACTTAACACTACCCTGGATGTTCACGAAAGCGTTTGTGATGAGAACACACACATAATAGAAAATGGCTTGTGTGTTGTGCGTGGGGGGTAACAGGGGAGTACTTTCCTCGTGAGTCAGTATGCATCGGAGTGAAGAGGACTGCTGTTTTGTCCCCTACAGCAAACATACAAGACAGCGAAAACGGCAGGCTTTTTCCGGTCCGCCTCTGCAATTCATTGATATATTCCGCTCCATAACACGTATAAAGTTATTCACCTTTGTCAAAGGAAAAAGCGTCCACTGCCCGTTTGACGAGAGTCGCTGCCGGACCGTGTGGTGGCGCTGCGGTGGCGCTCCGGTTAGCTCCGGTGGCACCTGACTTCCATCGCAGCAAAGCTGTACAGGGAGAGTTCTGGTCTGCCCTCCAGTACTTTCAGTAGGCACGGGAGACAGCCGCAGAACCACTACCCGCCTCGGAGTCAGCGTTGGAACCACGCACTTACATCGAAGACGACTGCACATTTTGTTTCCTCGAGTTTGTGCACGGCTGTCTTTCAAAGCACAAAAAATCGGTCCGCATATCTATACCGGAAGAAGAAGCACTCGCCCACCTGCTTACAAAGCCCAGTGGTGCGAAACGCTGGGGTGTCAGGTTCATTCACGAGCAATAGCTCAGTCGCCCGCGAAGACTTCGTACAGAACACCGCCGCGCGCGAGCCGCGCCCGGTGTGCTGAGACGCCGGGTACAGTCGAGAAATTGCAAGCAAAGAACAATACGTGGCATATGCACGAGAAGCAAAATTTCATAACATTAACCGCGGCCTATACGGTACACAGGGTCTATTTGCGGTAATGGTTCCGTTTGCTACGGGCACCGGGCGCGTTTGCCTGGTCGAGGGGAGCGCGCCTTGCGGGGAACTAACTAACGCACCGGGGTGCGTATCTCCTCATCCGCGTAAGCGGATGCAGCGTTCACAACAACGACGTGGGTAACTAAGCAGGAAAAACGCGCGAGGGAAAAAAAAATGTATGGCGAACGGTTGGCGCAACAGGGCGACCCTGATGTCGACGTCCGACGCTCGCGCGCCACCTGTGGGCGCGGACTCGGCAAGCGAAGCTCCACAATGAAGCTCGAAGGATGCGGCTCTCTTTATTCGCATGCATTGCCGCGCCGCGCACGCACGCACGGTTTGTTAGGCGCGCGCTTCCTGCCACTCGCTGTGCGCGCGAGATGCGCTGCCGCCGCTGCAAGCCGCGGCTGTGAATGTCGCAGCGGCGGCGACCGTCGGGCTCGAAAAGGGGAGGAGCGGAGCGTTTTTATTTCGCGTCCGAACGGGAGGAAGTCGGATGCTGGTTTCTCCGCGCCGCTGCCTCCGCCGGCCAAACACGCACACGCAACGCGCTCCGGAAGGAGCGGAGCATTGTGCGGACATAGCAGCGCCTCGCTGCTCAGAGTGCGAAAAGTGTTCGGCGGATCATGGCGCCGCAGTGGAGAACTAACAGCGCACGTGCGGGCTCCCGCTGATGTGGCACGGAAAGTGACTACGAGATGGCGCGCGGGCGTTCGGACTATCGTCGCACCTGCAGTGACTCAAAAATGAAAGGCCCGACTGACCATTCATCTGCTCTTACCCTTCCCCCTGATATGTTTTTCACTCGTCATAGCCGTTATTTCCCGGGACCTTGCGGCAACTTCCCCTGACAACGCTCCTTCGACGCAAGAAAGCCTGCTTCGAGCACCGCGCGACTGCAGCTGAACAATACTGCGGGCGATGTATATCTGGTCTGTGGGCAAGTCCCCTGTACCATACCCGCTATTTCAAAGCGATCTTCGCTTAACTGCCGGCCGATCGACGACGTAATAACCGAGTTGGCTGCCGCGGTTTCGTTGCCTGCTTGTTAGTGAGGGTTGCGGCCCCCGATGTGCCTCGATATGCTCGCCTTGGAGCGACGAAGAGGGACGAAGTTGGCGTCGGCAGCGGCAGGAGGATTGCCGAAAAGCTGCAGAGACGGTGTCTATAGGCGGAGGCGGGATCGAGCAGCGTTTATCACTGAGCGCGCGAAACAAAGTTCTGAGGTATTTTTGGCGGTCGGCGCATGCTGCACCTCTCATCGGTAGCCCCGGCGAAGCATAGATAAGACGCGTAATTGCGCGCTGTGAGCTATACGACGCAGGCGCTATCGGTGCAGTGCCGCCGCACGAAGCGAGTGGGGCCCGCTAAGGTCCCGTGTTGCGCTCCAGCTTTGGGCTGACAGGGCACTCTAACTTCTGTTGCGATTGAAGACAGTTTGTTACACAAAGCAGGCTCGATCATTACGTCGCTAAAGCTAGAAATTCCTGCGCTGTTCATAGCAAATTTCACAGTAACTTCAATTATTATTATTATTATTATTATTATTATTATTATTATTATTATTATTATTATTATTATTATTATTATTATTATTATTATCAGCGTCGTCATAATCCCCATCGCTGATGTTGTGATCACTGGTTGCGTTACAGCGAGTGTCTTTTCTTTTTCTTCTTTTCTTTTTTTTTCTATAGGTTTCTTGCATCCTGGAGCGGTTGTAATGGTCGGAGACGCCGTGATCGAACGAGGCGGAGCATTGATTTCTGCCCCCTGGTGCCATTTGGCGCGCACCGAAATCTCATCGTGCAAATGCCTTGCTCTATTCCGCTTCCGCAGAAATACGACCAGAGCAACCGGCATATGCACTCGTAATCCCTCAAGCTGGCGCAGAGCACTGGACCACCATATCCGCTGATATCTCGCGCAGCGGGTAAGCTAAACTGAGGCTGTATACTGCACTTGATCCCTCCGTACTTTTTCGATGTCCGCCTTTTTCGAGGTAGCTCGAAAACTTTGATCCTCCATACCTTTTTCCAGGTATCCATCTCGGAGGCCACATCAGGCACTACTATAGCAGACGAAGACCACCACGACGTTGTGTGCATCGCCGAGAAGTTCTCGAGAAGTTGTCTGACATGTACTAACTGATCTTCCTGAGTATCACGATCCCTTACGCATTAAAGTGGAATGGTGGGCGATTTGGTATGCGTTCATAATGGTAACAGCGTGAACAAACCGACGGACGGGGTGAGAGAACACAGGAATTAAGAGCGCCATTCTTTCACCCCGATCTTCGTTTTGTTCGCACTGCTACCATTATGAACTCTTACGCATACCTGGTGCAGTGAATTTGCCGACCCACGTAGGTTTTAAGTATCCCTCACCAAATTACGCTGCCGCATCACCGTCTTAAATTTCTACCTACGCAGGTCCGGCCTGATGTACCCCTCACTGTTTTTATATTTCTATAGTGAGGACGAGACTACTATATCACTTCTTTTTTATCATTCACCGCCGCCACATCACTGCGGAAACAAAAAAAGAGAAGAACCTTGCTAATTCAATTTCGCGAACTTGGTCTGAGTCTGACAATTCCCAGTATCCTTTCATTCGACTCACCGGTGTATGCGGCCACACGGATGTTTGCACCGCCGTCCAGGACTTTATGATTGAGCCCAAGCGATTGGCACGTTAAACTTGCTTTCGTCTGAGTTATTATTATTATTATTATTTTAAAGCAAAGCTTTCTCTTTCGAGTATTTCCCACCAAACACACATATTCGTTTTGTTTTTCGTTTAGCATATATATATATATATATATATATATATATATATATATATATATATATATATATATATATATATATATATATATATACTGACGTAGTTATACATGCCGCGCCAATAAAATCGAATGCGTAGTCGAGCATAGGTCTTGAAGAGGCCGGCATGTGCGCACTGAGGGTCTGCGTGGAAAGCGTCGCAGATAAGGTCACGGAGATGGCGGGGTATCACGAGAAGCCACTTGCGACCGTCAGAGAGGTAATTCCGACGATAAAGAAGGCCGTCGCGAATGCAGAAGTGGGTAGCCTGGCGGCGAAGAGCGCGAGACGGTGAAGAGGTAGATGGATCAGAAAGGATGCTGATGAGAGCACTGATCCAGGGATCCTTGCGCTGCTCCGACGGCATGTTGCGCAGTGCATGAGATGGAACTGTGGGCTCAAGGGCGGATAGGCAAGCGCAGTCAGCGGAGACCGGTGAGCGAGAAAGGGCGTCAGCGTCCGTGTGTTTGCGGCCGGAACGGTAGAGAACGCGGATGTCGTACTCCTGTAGCTTAAGGGCCCAGCGAGCAAGTCGGCCAGATGGGTCCTTAAGGGCAGACAGCCAACAAAGGGCGTGATGGTCAGTGACGACATCGAAAGGGTGACCATACAAATAAGGACGGGACTTTCCAAGGGCCCAAATAATGGCTAAACACTCTTTCTCTGTAACAGAGTAATTAGCCTCGGCCTTTGTCAGAGTTCGGCTCGCGTAGGCAACGACATATTCATCAAACCCCGCTTTTCGTTGCACGAGTACGGCGCCAAGTCCGACGCCGCTGGCATCGGTGTGGACCTCTGTGGGCGCTGCAGGGTCGAAGTGGCGGAGGATAGGTGGCGAGGTTAGCAGGCGGCGTAATTTCGTGAAGGCGTCATCACAGGCGGGCGACCAAGCGGAAAGTTCTTTGTCGCCACTTAGAAGGGCTGTCAGGGGTGCACTTATGGAAGCGAAATTTCGAATGAAATGTCGGAAGTATGAGCATAAACCAAGGAAACTTTGAAGCTCCTTTAACTTCTTTGGTTGCGGAAAGTCGGTGACAGCGCGGAGCTTGGCTGGATCCGGAAGGACGCCATCTCGTGATACAACACGGCCAAGAATAGTGAGCTTTCGGGCGCCGAAACGACATTTTTTAAAGTTAAGTTGAAGTCCCGCGTCAGTAAGGCATTTCAGAACTTGCTCGAGACGGCTGAGATGCGTTCGGAAACAAGCGGAAAAGATAACTACGTCATCCAGGTAGCATAAACATGTGTTCCATTTGAGGCCGCGTAAAATATTATCCATCATTCTCTCAAAAGTGGCTGCAGCGTTGCACAGGCCGATAGGCATTACGATGAATTCGTACAATCCGTCAAGTGTTACAAATGCTGTTTCAGGTCGTTCAGATGGTGCCAAGGGGACTTGCCAGTATCCGGAACGTAAATCCAGCGAAGAAAAGAACTCAGCTCCCTGCAAACAGTCGAGGGCGTCGTCGATGCGCGGTAACGGGTAAACGTCCTTGCGCGTTATCTTGTTCAGACGTCGGTAGTCGACGCAGAATCGAATAGAGCCATCCTTTTTCTTAATGAGGACGACCGGTGATGCCCAGGGACTGTTGGAAGGCTGCACAACGCCACGCTTGAGCATGTCAGCAACCTGGTGGTCAATGACACGGCGCTCAGAAGCGGATACTCGGTAAGGGCGCTGCCGTAAAGGTGCATGACTGCCGGTATCTATCTGGTGAAAAACGGTCGATGTGCGGCCCAAACCGGAAGCATGGCTGTCGAAAGAAGCGCTGAACCTCTGCAGGAGAGCAATAAGCTGGCTTCGTTCTGAAGATGACGTGCCATCGTCGATGGAGCAGTGGAAAGCGTCGAGGAGTGACGGATCAACCGAAGAGTCACAAGTAAGTGCGCCAAGGCCCGCAGAAGTAGAAACGGCAGGAGCGTCAAAGATACAAAAGGTGTCGACCGGTTGAACAAGGCCTAGGCATTCACCATGAAATAAAGCTAAAGGGCAGGCCGTGGGATTGTCGACGGCCATTTTCGTGACGCCATTGCGAAGAGTAAGAAGAGCAAAGGGCAGCGGAGAACATCGGCGGCGCATGAACAGCTCAGAGGGCGTAAAGAGTACAGTGGCATCAGAAATAGCGGCGCACGACACAGGCACAAGCAAGGAAGAGCGTGGAGGGACGGAATTGTCTTCGGAAACAAACAGTTTAACACTCTGGAAGGGTTGTTTGCGATAGTCTCGACGTCGGGAAATGCAGAAAGTTCGAGTTCGGCGTGACAACAGTCAATAACGGCGTTATTATTTGCAAGGAAGTCCCAGCCTAATATGATGTCATGGGAAAACGTGGGCAGCACGACGAATTCGACGGTATAAAGTAGACTTTGAATGAAGACGCGAGCAGTACAGTCAGCGACAGGCGTTATATTTTGAGCGTTCGCGGTTCGAAGGGAGAAGTCGGAGAGAGGCGTCAAAACCTTTCGTAGTGTGCGGCAGACCTCGGCGGAAATTGCGGATACGGCGGCTCCTGTATCTACAAGTGCCAAGACGGCGATTCCTTCGACAGAGACTTCAATTACGTTGGCTGGAGAGGGACGAGGACTTGGGCGTTGCGACGTGGACACAGTTCGTGCCTCGGGAACTGCGGCCATCAGTTTTCCTGCTCGGTGGACACGGGACGGCGCCGCATTGGAGAAAGCGAGCGACGACGGGGAGATGGTGAGCGGCGAGTAGAGGCGGTTGGGCGGTCAGGGGTAAAGGAAGAGGTAGGAAGGCTGGAAGGCGAAGAGGAAAACGGAGCGGGGAAAGTGGCGCTCGCCGGATGTTCTGAGGAGGAAGCATGCCACGACGACAATGGCGCGCCACGTGACCAGCACCACCGCAAGCAAAACATATGGGGCGGTCATCGAAGGTGCGCCACTGGTGGGGGTAAGGTCCGAGTCGCAGTTGAGGATTCGGAAAATGCTGTCGGACGGGCAGCGGCATAGGAGGAAAATGCCGTCGGTCGTGAAGCGGCATAGATGGCGGCAAAAATGTCGGTGGTCGATGCATAGAGGGCGGCAGGGGCGTTTGTGGACGAGATCGGGAAACTGTTTCAGCGTAAGTGAGAGGAGCCGTGACTGGTGTCTGCTCAACGGCTGGAGGAACGGCTTGAGATACTTGTTCTGGAATGAAGTCGCGGATCGTAGGATACAAAGCAGGTGGTGGTTCCTGGACAGAAGATATCAAAGATAGCTGGCGGGCGACCTCTGCGCGAACGAATTCCTGAATTTTTACGAAGAGAGCAGCATGGTTGTCGTCGACTCCAAGGCTTGATGGAGAGTCGGCGGGCGGGGTGGGACGTCGGGTGTGAAGCCGTTGCCTGCGCAACTCACCGTAACTCTGGCACAATTCTATCACTTCAGCGACAGTGTGAGGACTCTTCGATAATAACATTTGAAATGCGTCGTCCTGAATACCCTTCATTATATGTTTGATCTTCTCCTCTGACATCGACACATTCACCCGTTTGCAAAGGTCGACAATGTCCTCAATGTAGCTCGTGAAGTTTTCTCCGGCTTCTTGGGATCGTGTGCGCAAACGTTGTTCTGCACGAAGCTTTCTTACTGCAGGCCGACCAAAAACTTCGGTAAAGTTGGTCTTGAAGACCAACCACGAAGTGAGGTCGGCTTCATGGTTTAGAAACCATAGTTTCGCAACGTCCGTAAGATAAAATGCGACGTTTCTCAACTTGGTAACGTCATCCCACTGGTTATGGGAACTCACTCGCTCATAAGACGAGATCCAATCTTCAACGTCTTTGTCATCTGTGCCGGAGAAGATTGGGGGATCTCGCTGACGCAAGGCACCGGCACAAACCAAGGTGGCCGGCGCCGTTGGAGGAGCTGGAGGAGTGCGTGCGTCGTCGGGCATGATGGGGGGTAGAGTGCGACTCCGAAGTTCCAGGGTGGTCGAAACCCAGCACGTCCACCACTTGCTAAGAGATTTATTAGCAACGGGCGCGAACGGGTAGCCGTCACAAGCGTTCGGCGAAAGACAGCAACCACGAGCTCATGCCGGTAGCGATGGTGCTGTGGCGCAGGCAGGCTACTCTTCTCGGCGTTGTATGTGTGTGTGTGCGTGTGCGTGCGTGCGTGTGTGTGTGTGTGTGTGTGTGTGTGCGTGTGTGTGTGTGTGTGTGTGTGTGTGTGTGTTTCCGTGTGTGTGTGTGTGTGTGTTTACATTTACATGCAGTTATTGCGCGGAGAGGAAAAGCAGGAAGAATATACACAGGAGAAAATACATTTACAAATGAATAAGGACATCTCGCCGCAGAGGCCCAGAGGGAGGTCTCCCCGGTGGCATGCATGGGTGGCGTAGCGGGGATGATTGAGTAATCAGGTGCTCGTCAGAGGTGTTGAAGTATTAAGCACGCATCTCTGTTTCATACGTCTCAATACATGCACCTTGGTTCACAAAGGCTCCTTCACCACCCACTAAACACTTTGCATTACCCTGCAAGCCATCGCTGCATCGCCAAGACATACCATGAGGCCAAGTAGAAATAAAAATACGAAAAATTGCAGGCATCATTTGTCTCTTTGCAGGAAGGCTTCGCTTAACACAGATTGTAAAAAGTGGTTTGGTATGCCGTGTTTTTTTTTTCTTTAACTAATACGGCACGTCGGCACACTATACACAAGAGGAGACTGATTCAGTTCCGCGCCTGGATGGACACTCAGCGTGTGAGCTGCAGAGCGCCGCGACAAAAGTGCTAAACTGATTTCGCGGCCCCCGACCGATCGAGCATCGCGGAAACCCAAACACAACTGTCGCCGCCTCACGCTACCATCTCGCGCAACTTCGCGCGCTCGCTTGCTGCCTGCGCGTGAGTCGACACTCATCTGATCGCCAAACATTGCGGGGTGGCACAGGCGTGCACGCGTTCAAGTATGCGCGAGTGCCTCTCGAATGAGCTTCCCCGCCCACGCGGCGCGTCTCGCACCGTTTCGACTGTTGGGTTTCTGTTTTACGCGAAAGGAAAACGAAGTGAAAGGCGGCTCGAGTATAGTACACGCTGTGGTCGGCGCAGGCGCCTATGTGCGCGTGCCGGTGTACCCTTATGTTCGTGGCCGCAAAAGTTGTGGGCGGCGACGGCAGGATGGAGTCAGCACCGTCTCCAGCGTGGGCGTGCCACCGACGAGGACGGCGCGCACGTTGGCAGCCGCCCGTCCCGAGCTCTCTTTCGCGGCGCGATTTCCAGGAAAAGAGCGGCGCAGACGCTTGCTATTCTTCGAGCTCCCGGTAACGCACCCCCGCCCGGCCCTCGGCCCGCAATTGATCGCGACGAGCGAGCTTTAATTGTGTTAGCGAGGCTTTCCGATCGCTGCGAATCCGGAGCGTGCAGTGTAAATAGAGATGGCGCCGTGCATTTTACTATGTTGCTACCCGGAAGATTTCGTCAACTTATCTCGAAAATCTTTTATTCGGGCTAGCTAGTCAGTGGCTGCTAAGGGTAACGAAACAGCGGAAAACATGAGGCTTTGAGGCCGTGCACCGGCCCTAAAACACACAAGGTATATAGGCCCATATAGCACTGTGTTTGTCGCATGCATAGGGTACCTATATACATATCGTATTGCACGACCTCGTCTTGTTTTAAGGCGTTTCGTAAGCGTTAACAGTTCATTCTGAATTTTAATTACGGCGAAGTATAGATAATCTTAGGCACAGTCCTTGTTTGTGTTGTATAATGTACGGCTCTGGCAAAATCATCAAGCCGGTAATTAATTAGCGAAGCTAGTTGCAAGCAGCCTTAATTGGAACCGCAGGCGGGCGTACTGGGGAGAGCATAACTTTCGGAGACAACCCACTCTGGACGTGACCAAAGGTTGTGCTCGTATGCGTGCTTGCAATGAATCGTGCTCGCCAGCAGCAGAGTCGAGGTGTAACGTAGTGACACGTCGACATTTTGCGTTTTTACTGCACACCTGTGCCGACTTTTTTTTTGTCTATGTTTTCCTTTACAGCGGAGCTGCTATACGCTAGGTTCTGGCGGTTTGTGTGCCTAGGCAAAAAAACATGGCGGCCACCCCAGAGCTAAAAGAGCTAAAGCATAAAGCAAAAACGTATTGCCGGGTATGCCCCAGCTGCGTTTAGTCGCGAGAATTGTCAAAACGTATTGGGATAAAAAATACCGTAATAAAAGAAGTAAAACAGGAATAGACACTGTTTAGTATAGATTACGGTTTGACGTCACGGGCTCTATAGGCAAATCACGTAACCTTATCTAAGCTCCCCCTTCCGCCCCTACAATGGGTAGGCGGCGTGCTGTGAGGACTGCGGAAGAACAGCGCGCCTACGAAGAACACCGTCGTGAACAGAAGCGGGAATGCCCGCGGCGACGGCGGGCGGCACGTAATACGGACGAAGATCGTGCCGCAAACGCCAACCTTTGGTTGGATCACCCCTACCGACTCCACTCCCATTGTAATTGGGGGCGATTTCAACATACACGTGTCTCGGCCAGACGGAAAGTGGTTCATGGCATTTCTCTTGGAAAGGTTCGGCATTCAATCTTACACAAACATCAGTTGGCCAAGAACCTTTCCAGTGTCGCCACAGAGCCACTGGCCGTATATTATAGCGATCATAAAGCGATAGCCACCTTCGTGGCCAAATAATAAATAAAAAAAGCAAACAAAAGAAAGTTAGAGATGAAGAAAATGTTGAGCATGCAATTTAATAAAACAACAAAAAAATTGTGAATATACGGAATTCATTGTGGTATGCGTCTTTTATTTTCAATCAACACATTTATTATCAACATGTTTATCATCATATATACCGCTCCGCTGGTGACCCACCTTCACAGAGTGGAATGGCTCTGAATTTCTTGTAGTTTTTTTTTTTAAACGCAGCTTTTAGGCGCCCGTTCCTGCGTTGAGTATCAGCGTCCCTCTGCGTAACAGAGCGAACGAGCACAGCGAAGGATGAAAGAGTGAACGCGGTGCGCAGTGGGATATGAAAGATGGCGAGAGCGAAGAGAGCGCAAGGAGGAAAGCGGAGGAGGAGGGTGCAGCGGAAGCATGATGAGGACAGCGGAGTAGGAGAGTATGGCGAAAGGGTGAGAAGGAAAGCGAAGTGCCGCACGAGACGTGCTTCACGGAGGCGTCCAGTCATGCGCCGAGCGCGTCCGCCGATACCATATATATACAGCGAAACAAAGCGCTGGCATGGGATTGGATCAAACTGCGCATGCGCTACTTCGCCTACGACGTCTCCGCTAGAGAATATGCTCCGCGCGAGCCACGCGTCCCTGGGTTCACGCTTTCTTTCTCAGCAATGAGCGAGGCAACTCGTAGAACTGCTTCATCTGCTTCTGGTGCTAAACTAGCTGCCCGAGCAGGGGCTCAGCGCCGCTGCCGAGAGGACCCTGCCGTTCAGAATCAAATTATTTGCCACAATATACCGCGAGTTCAAAACACCTAAACAGTTGCCCTCAAAATTCGCGTTAACTGGAAGCTTTAGCTCGGGTGCTCCCATCTAAATACATGTAAAAGGAGAATACATTTTCTCGGCAACCACTGCACCAAATTTGACGAGGTTTGTTGCCTTTAAAAGCAAAACTTAAAATCTAGTGACTGTTGGTTTCCTATTTTTGAGTTAGGTCGTTAATTTTTTATTAAAAATTGGCAAAAAACGCAAATTTTCATAAAAAGGAACTATCTAGTTTACAACTCTGTAACTCAGACACGAAAAACGATAATACAATTCTGTGAATTGCATATAATAGTACATCTAAAGCGGAGAAAACTGATATGCTATACATGAATCTCAAAATATAAGTAATATGTAAATATAGCTTTTGCAGAACCTTTGTAAACAACGTAACAAATTCACGTAAGATATAAAATGACACATCAAATTTGTCCGCTTTCAATGGTCTAATAGATGCCGTTTACAGAACTGCGACATCTCTTTTTGATGCAGAGTTATGAATTTGTAAACTTTGTTCTTCTATTTTTTTCGAACATCAGAATTTTTGAAAATTCTTTTAACAATATCCAGGACCTAAATCGAAATTCTGCTTCAAACAGTCACTAGAATTTAACTTTCTCTCTCAAGTGCAACAAATTTGATGAAAATCGGGCCAGTGGTTATCTCAGAAAAACGTTTTTGCGTTTGACATGTACTTGAATAGGCCGCGTCAGATTTGGGCCCGAGCTAAAGCTTCCTCTTATGGAATATCGTAATCATAGGTCTTTTTTTTTATCGTTAGACATATGAAACAAAAGTGGTTTCGGACAACATTAGAAAAATCAATGCAAACATTAAATATATACCACGCAATCGCGTGTGAAATTTTGCATCACACATCTCGGAAGCACGTATCACACACAATAGGATTAAGACAAGAGGCTTCACGAACCTGGGAAAACTATAGCTTTCTATCGCATGTAAAAACAGCCTCTTGGCGTTGCTCACCATGTCCTTGTGTCGCCGCCT
Organism: Dermacentor albipictus; assembly: GCF_038994185.2. NCBI lineage: Eukaryota > Metazoa > Arthropoda > Arachnida > Ixodida > Ixodidae > Dermacentor > Dermacentor albipictus. The sequence continues at coordinate 67,062,879 of NC_091821.1, read as the reverse complement.
TGGTTGTTTTCTCGAGGCTCGTAGCCATTGCCTCCTTGCCAGTTCCCGGTTCACCAGCTACACGAAAAAAATAATAATAAAGGAAAAGTTAGATGTACTGTACCTGCCAATCCCATCGAATAGTTTGAAGAAATAGAATAACCCTGAAATCAGCACGCTCTGAAATGTTATTCAGAGCAGAATGATTATGCAATGAGCGACCTCTGTTGACGTTTTAAGAAACGCATGACGTTATTGGTACAGCTTTGCGCGAATGAACAACACTAACGGTGCCCTTGCGGAGGGTGTTAGAAGTAGCGCCCGTGTTTGTCAAATAAATTATTGTTGTCGAGCTTGTTTAGCATGTTACAGCAACAACAATTTGAAGGGCAAGTCACTATAGTCAGGGTCTTTCGATAATTTTGCATAGCGGCATAGCGAACAACAGAGAAGCGGTTAATTTGGAAAGTACATAAGCTGATACTTAATATGAGAATCTCTGTTTACTCTTTCAGACGTTAATCGGTCATCAAGCATCAACGGTCTGCAGAAAGCCTGAAAACATCGTAGTCACTGCTTATACCTTTAACACATTGCTCAAAAGACACTTGAATGAACACTTGATTTATGCAAGGTTTTGAAGCAGGCTAGGAAACGAATTACAATTAAGACAGCGAAGAGGATCATTGAAACGATGACGAGAAGAACGACCTCGCTATATTCGCCATAAGTAACGGGCTCTGTTTCTAAACCAAATAATTTATTACGCCTTACTGCTGACCGCGAATTATCTGCTTCGAGTGCAGACCTTTGATCTGCTGCCAGAGGTTGAACATTTCGTTGCTTTAGTAAAATATTCTTACGTGAGTTCATTGATCAACACGAAGAAGCGATGCGAGCAACACCAAATTGTCATCAATAAGCTTAGTTCATACCTGGCGGGACGCCCTGTGCACCATACTTTAACGTTTTGTATTCACAGTAGCACCGCAGATCACCATGCACAGGAACAAGCATCACGAAAACAATGGTCAGCTCAGCTGCGAACCTGGCGCCGATGGTGCGGACCAATTGCCGTCACCCCCGCAAGGCTACAGCTCAGACCAGCCTATGAAGGCCACGACATCATCACCGCCACAAAGCACCAGTGCGAGTGCAGAACGCGACCTGAATAATTTAAGCCACTAGAGCGTTCACAGTCAGACAGGCAGCATCCGTTTCATGGCCTAGTGTGCCTGTCGATGCCTTCGAGTAGCAGGCGCCGCCAGCGGAAGGTAATCTATGCAGCGATGTAAAGCAGTGATTAAATGCAAGAAGGAAGCTTCATCCACTGGTTTCAGCGAAGCAAGAGCACAGTGCGATGCGAAACAGATGATCGCGCAGTTATAACCGAGCACAGACGAAGAGGCCACAGAGCATTCCGAGGTCTGCATGCTCGGTATGGACCAGACGTCTCAGCCTGACTGGGTTTATTCTCACGGGCCCTAGAACACCTCTTTGTGCAAGGGAACACAGGCAGCTGGCTAATTATTCTGCGTGGTGCTCGGCGCCCCTGAACGATTGGCAACGACAGTTCTGTTTCAAGCTACTTCAAGCTACTACTTACAGGTAGTATATTCCTATAGAAAACAAGTAATTTTAACTTTCAGCAATGCAGTCGTCGCCTTCGATGGCAGAGCACATGCCCTGCGAAGGTTTCGGACAGATGTTCTGTCAATCATAAGAAAAAGTACGTGGATTGCAAGATTCAAGTTGTTTATAAAATCCCCTGCTCTTGTGGGAAGGTTTACGTAGGGCAAACAATTCGATGTTTAAATATCAGGATCCAGAAACATGCGGTCAATGCAAAGAATGGCACTGGTTCACATTTGGCCCTTCAGTGCCGCTTAAGATTGTGTAAACCCGTTTCTGATAAAACTGAGATTTTGTACAGACATAGAGCGCAAAAAAACAAGGGAAATAATGGAAGCCTTTTACATGTTTTTGGAGGGTGACAGATGCATCACTCAACCCTCGATAGCTTTGTCACAGGCAAAAGTGTCCTACCTTCGGGAGTTTGCGCAAATCACTTCTTGATTTAGCCAGCTTTGCTGTTGCCACGTACATGTTATTTTCGTTTTCTGGTGCACCCTTGAGAGGGTGGTTGTTCTCCTTTCAACGTAGTTTTCTACTTATTTTGTTTCTTTGGAATAATCTGTTAGTTGCGAGTAGTACCCGTGTTTGTCGTTCTCTCTTTCTAGTCTACGTCTTTTTCGCGCACTTTTTCGTTAAGATTGTTATTATCATTTGCCTTGAATCGGCCCTTTCTAAATCATGTAGTCCCTTATTGAAGACTAGTTTCGATAACTATGTTAAGACGCTCTCGTCAGCGAGCTGTACCAAAAATATGATGACGCCAGGGGCCGAAACCGTACTGCGTAAATTGAAGGAATGCGGTAAGGCACAGGACCCGGCATCTAAAGCAAAAAGCGGAGTGATACCGTACACACACAAAGTTGCAAACCACTATATGGCATTTCCCTCATTTTATTTCTGCCCCATGCAAGTTGGGTCGACTGTGTTCCTACATTTCCTGCGCACAGGGCAAGAAAGGCTGCAGCGTGAAAAACATGAAGCCTTACGTAAAATGCCGCATCGGGGTGGTTCACCAAATCTCGCTGCATGTGGTAAAGTATGCGCGTAGAGCAAACGAGGTGAAGCATAAGCGAAACACCTGCCGAACATGAAGCGGAGATAGAGAACCGGTTAAAATGGCATCTTCGAGCGCACTGTGAAGCAAAAACATGTGAACCAAGGCTAAGAGACATAAAAATAAATGGAAAGAGTGTAATAGAAATAGAAAGTATGCAAAACCAACTCGCCCACATCAAGTCTGCTGAAAGAGCGGGTATGTCAGGGCCAGAGAATTGTTAGAAGCTTTCTTTATCGAAGAAACAGGAGGCATATGCATAAGTGATACACCTGTGCTGTTTACGACAAGAAAAAAATATAAAATTAATAAATTATCGGGTTTTACGAGCCAAAGCCACGATATGCCTATGAGGCACGCCGTAGTGGGGACACTCAGGATCGAATTTGACCTCATGGTGTTCTTCAACGTGCACACAGGGCACGACACCCGGGCGTTCTTGCATTTCGCCCCCATCTAAATGCGGCCGCCGCGGCCGGGATTTGATCCCGTGCCGTCAGGCTCAGCAGCGCAGCGCAACGACGTAGCCACTAAGCAACCACGGCGGGTAATGAAATGATGTTCATGCGCAATGTGATGTGAAGGAAAGTGCCTTAACAAGGGTTCTTGTGCTTCGTTCTTTTTTTCCTTGTGATTATCTCGTGCATATATTGTTGCTCACCACGCAGCAATAAAATTCAGTTGGCAGTAGCGCTCTGTGGTGTTGGTCTTCGTCTCCTTGTTGCCCATTTTGCGCGCTATAGATGCTCATATCTGAACCATTTTGCATTTTAACGTGAATCACGAGCAGATCCAGTTGTCACTAGCTTGGCATGCTTTCGTACTAAGGCGATTGGCGACCTTTAATGGAATCAAGCGTGGTATTCAGCAACTAACTCACTCCGCGATTAGTGCGAGTGGCGGACCACGCTTCATCAACAAAATATCTTGGATTATACGAAAAGCGTTGCATGAATGTATAAGTGCTCCGTAAACCGTTATTCAGTGTGTTTTTCTCGTTCTTCGTTACACTATCGGCAACTACCACGTACCTTGCAGACGATCCCATACACAGAGTGGCATGTTACGGGCGGCTCGGAAGAAGTTCACCACATGCAGGTGGATCAGTTGATTTATTCCGTGCATAGCGAATGCACGGTTGGTTCAGTAGACAACACAAGAATGCTAAGGAAAGACTTTGGTTCAAAGGACGTTGCGTCGATTCCGTGTTTCAGGTAGAACGAGGAGCGTTCATTTGCGAACAGCGGGAGCGAACGCAAAGAGAGGAAATTCGGGGAGGTCAACCAGACGAGCGTCCGGTTTGCTGCCCTAAGCTGGGGGCATGGAAAAGGGAGCATAGGAATAGGAAAAGAGGGAGAGGAAGAAATAACGGGCACTGCGAAGAGATGGTATAAAAAGCAGGGTGCCTCGGAATAGCGGCAATTCAATTTGACGCAGCAACATCTGCTGTATACCCTGTCCTGATCAGTATACTATGTAACAAATGATGGATGTCGTCATAGCATTGCAGAAGACCTCTGTCAGTTCCACCGCCGCGCAGTTCTCATGTACCGACTTCTTTTTCGAGGTCAAGGCCCTTTCCAAGTCCGTGCAGCTCAGGTCGGGCAGCTAGGCAAGCCCTTTTCTAAGAAAACACTGTGAGCTTAAATTATGCAATGGTTAAGTAAATGAACAGTTATTTCGAACTCGCACTGAAATGCAATACCAAAATACTACGTCTTAACTTACCAATTAGATGAGCTTACGTGCAAGCGTCAGGCACGTGAAGTTTTATCAAGTTCATGCGTTATACGAAGCGCCAGGCTATCATTAAGAAACACGTTACGCGCTCGCGGCCTGTGACGCGAAAAGTCACCGGCACCGCGGAGCGGCAGCTCTCGATCGAAAGTGCCCGCGACCACCGTTCGCCTTTATAGCTAGCACGCGTGAACGGCGGCTGCACTTCGTAACAAGATATTGAAACCAATAATTTACGAACACCAGCTTTCGCTAAATTGCGAGCGCGTACAATGCAGCACTTCTTTAGAATTCTGCACTCAAAATCAAACGAGTCACTACTCTGAGTAGTACCAGTTGGCTGCTTAGTACATCACGCAAAATTGCAAACTAAAGTACTTTTTTTTACTGGTAGCAGTGTATCAGCGGAACCGAAGACATGCTTGCACTTCGATCTATCCACTGTATAGTAAATAACGCCGACTTAAATGAAAATATCACTGAAACGCACCGAGAAGGTATGCGGCTCCGCTTGCACGGCAGACGTTTGCAAGCACAGGCCGATGTCTTCGATTGCGCCTTCTCTTTCTTTTACGCCAACAGCCGCAACGTGTCTGACCAACACAGCTGTTCGCCTTCAACAAAGCGCCGCGATTTAATATTACATTCGAGAAAAAATGTAATCGAAAAATATGACTTCAAGCTGAGCCTCGATGGAACGTCCTGGATCCAGCCGCCATTTTTGCTCGACGGTTGTGAAAATCGCGAATAGCTGTGCAGCCATTTAAGGTAACAGCGCCTACATTGATATGGAGAGGACTTCTTTCATTTCATTTCATTTATTATGGTTGCCTTATGGTTGCCTTGTTTCCATTCGTACATAGTGAAATAGCGTACAGCTGCGATAAAGATAGCCTGTGGACTGGCAGCGGAGCCCTCGAGTTTTTCTGGTGTCGTAAACAAATTTTCATTAGCATGCGCAGGCGTTCGCAATGAAAAGCCTTTTCTTGTCCTTTCACTATATTTTCGCAAAACAGCGAAAACACAAAACTCAGCGCGTTTTGCATCTTGTATAACGCCCACTCTTGTTACATGCCATGACCGGATAACAGGGGCTCCGCTGTCGCTTTCCTGTGGGTGCGCTAGGAATCAATTAGAATTCGCGGATTTGAACGTCGTCATGTGCGCTACTTGCGCGCTCGTCTAATAGATTTCCTTTTCTAAGGTTGAAAAGCGGCTTGTCAACATATGGCTATTCTTAGAGCCGCGGGCTCTTAAAAGGTCATCCAAACATTTCCCCAGCCCTCCTGCGTCCTCCCTCCAGCAGGGTTTTGGTGGGCGCAGAAGAGATTTTCAGAGAATTCATACAAGCGAATGAAAAAAATCTGTTGAGGTTTTGGACTCCTCAGGCAGCGAGTAGAGCATGTGCAGAGGGTGAGTCACCTGGAGAGTGTGTCTGGCAAGATGCCGAAGCCCGTAATTAATTAATAAAGTTACGAAGAACGCAGGCGCACGCTCCCGCGGGTGAACATGTGACAGCACACTTCGAGAGTCGCCGGGGATCATGCTCCTAAACGTAATTACAAAGCTCGCAATCGACGTGAAGAAAGAGAGAGAAATAAAAGTAAAGACAGGAAGGTTAAAGATAGGATATGAGCTGGTTGGCTACCCTGTATTGGAAAAGGTGAAGAGCAGTACGAAATATTAGAGAAAAATATGAAGAAGGGGAAGAATGAACCCCATAAGACTATCTATGTGGGCAGTGCCACACAGCCTGTCAAATCTCCACGTAGTCACGCACAGTGTCAGTGTCGCATACACGGACATGCAACACACTGCACGCTGCGTCACGCAGTCCCATTTTCTCGCACAATCTGGTATTTTATCGAGGGGAAACTTATCAGTTGGTGATTAGACCCCAGAGTAGATAAGCTAGGAGGCCCTTAATGATTATTTGGTAAAACGGTAAAGCCCGTAAAGTAGCAACAAATTTGTATTGGTTATGGAAGTCCTCGCGGGCTTTTACTATAGTTCTCAGCTGTCGCTGTTCTTGGCCTATGCCTCCTACAGGTGTGATAGAATCGTTTTATTGCGACAGCGGTTGAAAGCTCGAAAGTGAGTTCACTGTGTCCGCCCGTCCTTTCCGTTACGTGTACGACGATGCACAGCACAGACGTATAATGAGCGGTGGTGGGGCGAGGTGGAAGAGCGCAGCTTTCGGCGCGACTCTGTAGAGGAAGGAAAGTGGTGGGCACGCAGTTGACTCACGAAATGTTAAGCCTGACGTCACGTCAAGGCGCCTCCCACGTAATGAAGCCTGCTCGTGTACACGACGAATGATCGCGATGATTGCACCCCCGAAAGCCGAGATTAAGGATACTTATAAAAAATAATCAGCAATAAGAAACTGGAAGAGCTTCAACAGCGATCAATTTTGCCGCCGCACAAGCACGTTCCGGTCATATTCCATCACAGCTCTTCTATCCTTATAGATAGAAATGAGATTTCAATAGAAATGCGAAAGAAATCGACAGAAGTCGCGTTTCTTTCCACGGCATTCTCGTTCACGACAGCTGAAATAGTTGGTCTCTCGCAGTTACTCACATATTTTGTTTGGCTCAAATAAACATACTTGTGCTGCGAATTTGATGGTATGGCGTAGCCGACTAGCAAAATTACTTTAGCGCTACAATCTTTATTATTACAAAAATACTGCAGAGCCTGCAGACACTGGCTGGTCTGAATTCCTTTACAAACGGTGCGTTGAAAGTGCCCCTGCTCATGAAGCCGAAAATTGCGGCGAGGTCAGAAAAGGTCAAATGCATATCTATCTTGGTACGCCTTTCCAGTCGCAACAGAAGTACGTGTTTTATGAATTAAACAACAGCAGACAAAATTCGATGGCTTCGTGCATCCTGAATTTGATGTGAATTCAACAAAACATGAATTTCAATATATCATATTTTCGTTATTCGTGCTGGCTTTCATAATTCCTTGGCTCGAATGAACAATCAGAAAGAAATTGCATATGTGCATATGGCCCTGTCAAACTTACATACATACATACATACATACATACATACATACATACATACATACATACATACATACATACATACATACATACATACATACATACATACATACATACATACATACATACATACATACATACATACATACATACATACATACATACATACATACATACATACATACATACATACATACATACATACATACATACATACATACATACAATCGCCCAATTTTTTAACCTGAACGCGCGAGCATCGACCGGCCAGTCGATAAGCGCCGTATAACGGAGTACAGCGGCGAAGTGTGCGAGAATACGCCTGGCAGAGGGAAGCTGCATTGGACTGTGCATTGCGCGCACGCGCGTATTCTCGCACACTTCGCCGCTGTACTCCGTTATACGGCGCTTATCGACTGGCCGGTCGATGCTCGCGCGTTCAGGTTAAAAAATTGGGCGATTGTACATACATACATACATACATACATACATACATACATACATACATACATACATACATACATACATACATACATACATACATACATACATACATACATACATACATACATACATACATACATACATACATACATACATACATACATACATACATACATACATACATACATACATACATACATACATACATACATACATACATACATACATACATACATACATACATACATACATTTTTCACAGTTGTGCAAAGCAATGATCAGCCTGCATAAGCACAAGTGCTTGTGTGCGTGGCTGCGCACTATACAAACCGTCGTGCAGGCACAATACTTAAGCCTTAAAACACCTCAGTCTTTTCACATATGTCAATAAAAAAACGAAAAAGAAAATCAACACGTTTTCACCGAATGGTTTCCGAAGAGCCAAGAAACATTCCCCACTGCTATCACTCCGCGAGCTGCAATCCATTTTGTGTTGCAAATATGTGCGCCAGAAATCAAAGCAGAAGCACTCTGTCCAAACCTCTCGAATACAGCAGCTGCGAGAAATTTGCTCTAATGATCGGTGAAACACCGCTGGCAGTTGCTGCAAGCAACTCCGAATACGTTGCTCACTCAAGTTGCTTCTCAATGCTGTTGATTAACCTTTACGTGCATGCTCACATGTCAGTTTCGTGCTGTTTCTTGGATACCTCACTGGGGACACAGTTGTCGCAAGACTTCTTGAATTACCAGTTCCTGTAATCTCTTGTAACCCCCTTGCGCAAGCCACGAAGCGCGCACGAAGAAACATACCCAATGCCGCTCACTCATGGTGCGGCCGATGCCGCTGTTGGGCGTAACACTATAGGTAAGGAGATTATCGGCTCAAGGGCCTAAACCCGGGTGCGCCCTTCAACTTGTGTGCCGCCAGTTCCGCCAATAAGACCTTTTGTCGCATCGATCGACAGTGTTAGCTCCGCGGGGAGTCCACTGCTCTCAAAATTCCGCCCCACGTTCTCAACAGATGCGCTGAAGGGCTGAGGGGTGGAAGCGGAGGGCCAGCCAGCGGTGTACTACAGAGAACTCGACCGAAAATGCGAGTGATCGATACGCGACCTACGAACGCAATGCAGCAGTCGACTACCGCGGCTGGCACCGGCCGTCTGGCAAATCTATATGATCCACATTCTGCAAAGAGCCGCAACCGGCATACACAGCTGACGTTCGCACCTCCGAGGCGAAAGCCCGTGAGAGTTGAAAAACAAGAAGAGGTCGTCGCTTTCGCCCGCCTCCCGAATGCGGAAAGACCGCGAGGCACCCTCTGAAGAGGAAGGCGCGTTCGACGGTAACGTAATAAGATGGGAGGTGGTACGGAGTAAGCTGTGTACCGTATGCCCCGAGCGCGACCCATCGGTCAGAGCTTTCGCCGAGGCAACAGAGCTCTGGTCGGCGGTAGGGAAGTGCGTCCCATTCGTTCGCTCTCGCTGCAGCGCACGCAATCTTGCGGCTGACTTGCGGAAGACGTACGTTGCTTCACGCCTAGCTCCTCCGCGTGCCTCTCATCTCAGGGCACTTCGGGTTCGCGCTGGCCCCGTTTTCGCATTTCATTGTGTGCTGGCGATCTTGTTGCCGAGGCATAAACAAGCGCGGGCATTGATCTTCCTCTCCTGCAGGTCTGCCAGGTTGTGCCACATTCCGGAGTGTTAGTACACAACTGAGGAGTACACGACCCTAAGAGCCACCTCGTTTAAAATTACGACAGGTAATATATTTGAGGAAAGAGAGAGAGAGAGAGGAAAGGGGAAAGGCAGGGAGGTTAACCAGAGAAAAAAAAATCCGGTTGGCTACCCTACGCTGGGGAGAGAGGGGAGGGGGAGGTAAAGTGGAAACAAAGTAGAGATAAGGAAAGGAAGGAGCATAGACACACAATCACAATCGGTCACTGTCACCGAACACTGTCATCGCACAGCACACTGACACTTGTAGCAACATTAACATCTGTTCAGGCTACAGTCGCCTGTCCAGTTCTGTCGCCCTCAAGAACCGCAACAGTGCCCTCGCCGCCCTCTGCTGCGATGGCTTATGATGGCGGTATCTGAAAATGAGTTCCTCTGTGAGAGGTCTGTGGTCAAAACGCGCTATCGCGGTTGCAAGTGATTGTCTCTGTAAATTATATCGAGGACAGTCACAAAGAAGGTGTTGAAAAGTCTCTTCGTTACCACAGTCCTCACACGAGGCGTCGTCGGCCCATCCAATTCGGTAAGCGAAAGACTTGGTGAAAGCCACCCCTAGCCATAGGCGACAAAGCAGGGTAGCTTCGCGACGACAGAGCCCAGCTGGAATACAAAGGCGTAGGGAGGGGTCAAGCTGGTGGAGTCGGTAGTTGTGAAAACTTCCAGCGTTCCACAAGGATAACGTGATGTGACGGCTGATCATTCGAAGTTTTCGAGCGGCATCGGTCCTTGATAACGGTATCGGCTCCTCTTCGTCCCCCTGAAGAGCCGACCGAGCAGCGTTATCAGCGTGTTCGTTCCCTATGACTCCGCAGTGACTTGGAAGCCACTGAAATGTCACGTGGTGTCCTTTCTCAGTTAAGGTATGAATGAGTTCTCTAATCTCAAATACCAGTTGTTCGTGTGGTCCGCGCCGCAGGGCCGATAGCAAGGATTGCAGTGCAGCCTTGGAGTCACTGAATATAGACCACCTTCGAGGTCGGTCTTGGTTGACGAGACGAAGTGCAGCGCGAAGGGCTGCAAGTTCCGCGGCCATCGGTGTCGTTGGGTGACATGTCTTGAAACTGATGGTGGTGGCTTTCGCTGGGAAGACCACGGCTCCAGAGGAACACTGGAGAGTTGCCGATCCATCAGTATAAATATGTACGTGTTCGGCGTACCTCTCGTGCAAAAGAAGCAGAGTTAGTTGTTTAAGAGCTGGTGATGACAGCTCAGATTTTTTCCTGATTCCTGGTACGGTGAGGTGCACTGCGGGTCGAGCCAAACACCATGGAGGAATCGATGGCTTAGTTGCGGGGGTGTAGCCTGACGGGAGGCAGGTGTAATACTCCGAAATCGTAGTACAAAAGGCTGCCTGCGGCCTTTCTGATGGTAGTGTTGCCAGATGGTGGGAACAGGCACGGGCAACGTGCCTAATGTGCACTCTCAACACTTCTACCGCAATGTGTGTTTGTATAGGTTGGTCCTGAGCAATCGCAATAGTCGCTGCTGTCGATGTGCATTTTGGCAAACCAAGACACACCCTGAGAGCCCGAGCTTGAATAGCCTGTAGAGCACGAAGATTTGGTAGCATGTTGTAGTGCTCCAGGTACCACTCCAAGCGGGCAAGGATCATCTTTTCCATTATCTTTCCCACACAGCTGGCCAGCGCTATAGGGCGGTATGAGGTGGTTTCAAGTGGGGACTTGCCTTGCTTCAGGAGAGGGACCAAGCGGCTTATCTTCCATTCTTCGGGAACCATGCCATCCTGCCAAGATAAGTTGTAGAGATGTAACAGTTCTCTTCGTGCGCCATCACTCAGGTTGTTCAAGGCGCGGTAGGATATTCCGTCTGGTCCCGCGGATGAAGAACGCCTGCATAGAGCAAGAGCCGCTTCTAGTTCCTCCATTATGAATGGAAGATCCATGCGGCCGTCACGTGAAACAGGGATGCGACTGGGGGCTGGAAAGCCTGGACCGGTTGCTTGGCCAGCGATCCTTGCACAAAAGTCTTCTGCAACATCAGCCTCTAGCCGCCCCTGGAAGAGCGCCAGCGCCTTGAATGGGAAGCGTTGTTCAGGGAAGGAACGTAGACCACGTATGGTTCTCCAGATGTGGGAAAGTGGCTTTCGGGGGTCTAGTGACTGGCAAAATCTTGCCCAACGTCGAGATGCCAATCTATCCATGCGACGTTGAAGTTTCTTTTGTAGTCGTCTGGCTGTCCTAAGGTCTTCGATGGACTTTGTACGCCGGTAACGCCGCTCCGCACGACGACGGAGCGCACGAAGTCGCTCCAACTCTATATCGAATTCCGTGTGCTTCGACGAAACCGCGACCGTGCGCGTGGCGTGTAGCATTGCAGACTTGATTGCTTCCTCTAATCCAGAGGACAAGCCCTCTCGACAAGCATCCTCCATGGTGGAAGTAAAAGTGGTCCAATCAATTAATCGAATGGTGTTCCGTGGGGTGGGACTGGTCATTCCTTTGATGACAAGGTATGTGGGAATATGATCACTCCCGTGTGTCTCGATATCCGAAAACCATTTAACATATCTTGTGAAAGTGCTGGAGACGAAAGCTAGGTCAAGACAGCTGCCATAATTCACGCCTCGTATAAACGTTGGGCTGCCGTCATTCAGGAGTGAAAGGCCGTGGTTACAGGCGAAGTTTGCAAGTCTTTGCCCTCTTGCATTTGTTTTTGCGTTTCCCCATGCTATATGGTGCGCATTAAAATCTCCAATGATGACATATGGGGCAGGGCACACAGACAAGATGCTCGTTAATCGTTTGGGATCAAAGATACTTGAAGGCGATATATAAACGCCTACAAGTGTAAACATGAGTTTGCCCTTTTTAATGATGAGGCAAACGTATTGATTTTCATCATGAGGCGGAATCGGCTGGCGAACATAGGTCAGTTCTCGACGAATAAAAACGATGACTTTGCTGCATGCATTAGTTGTTGCGGATATAACAGCTTCGTATCCCGATAATCTGACTGGTTTTGACACATTAGGCTCACATATGACAATGATTGGGAACAAATTAGTATATATATACTGACGAAAGTCCGAAAGGCGTGATTTTAGTCCTCTTGCGTTCCACTGTATGATTGACGCTGCCTTGACTTCCTCTCGAAACGATGGGCGATGGCTGGCCATGTCTCTATTCGAGGGACTCAAGTACTGGGCTCAAGGCGTCCAGTACTTTCAGCGCATTTTGAGCAGACGTAGTTTGAAGGTTCGACAGAATCACTCGAACGGCATCTATGAGGGGACGCAGCATTGAAAGGACTTGATCTGCTTTGGGCGTGGCATCAGCGGCAGGAGTAGGCTCCCGAGCGGGCTTGACAATCTGTTCTTCTGTGGGAGATTGCTGGCTCGGAAGCGCAGGCCTGGTGAAACATTATATCTCGTATATAGAGCTGACGTTTTGTTGATAGGCTTTCCCGCCATCAAGGCTGAAGTCAGCTTGTTGCGTCAACATAAGGCCAAGCTTACGACAGACGTTTCGTAACTGAAATGTGACATTTTTTTATAGTTCGTGCAGCAAAAATTTCTCCCGCTGAGACAAAAGATTTTGATCGGACGCTCGCCACGGTGCATGACAAACTGACGACACATGGTTAAATTTGAAGACAAATATGTTGGTTTTGCCTTCGATTCAAGACAAGATGAAATAGTGAGCCAGCGTCTCCTCTGGCGGAGTAAACAGTGGAAGAGTCCACCAAACGATTAGTCTCTCCGTTCTGAAGCTCTGCTGGTATCCACAAGCAATGAGACGGCTGCAAGAGTCTGGTTTGTGCCACTGTAACGGTGTCGTGGTCACGGTGACGAACGCCTGGCCATGAGCAAAAGGAAAAAGGAAAATGTTGGATACGCGATTTGACACCATTGCAAGCAATGCGCGGATGCACACTCGGAAGTATAGTAAAAGGTGGCTGCTTAACCCATCGGCCTATAGCGCACATAGAAACTTTGTGGCAGCAAACTGCGGTTGTGGGTTGACAACTCCGACATAGGATCAGCCTCTCAGAGCCAACGGCAGACCCGTACCGCCAGGCAAGCTGGGCTATCGGCGACCACGAACTGCACAGAAACTGTGTTCCCAAAAGCATCCATGTAGAGCGAAGCACGCCTGAAGTGATGGAATTCGTTGACATTAATAGGTAACAAGCGGGCACCACTCGCAGCCCGAAGCATCCTGGAATTCACAGGATGATACCGTGTACATTAAAGAGAGCCTGGCAGAGAACTTCTGTCTTCTCGGATTCTAAACGCTCATGAGTCCTCCAACGCAGGGCCTACTGCACAGTCTGAAGAGCTGTCTTGGAGTAAAAAAACAGGGCCAACTTCCCATGTTGTGATTGCAGGGTATAACATGCAGAAACATGCAAGGCTACAAGTTCTCTTGCCCTGTAGGCATTGTCGTGTGAGACACCTGAAGTTCTCCCCAAACAGAACAATTAAGCAGTGGGCGTGCTTTGTTTGTGATCCGGCATCTTAATGTAGCTTCGTGCCAGAAGTGCGAGCCACAAAAAAATATAATAATAATAAACTGTACAATTTCTGTGACATTGCTGTCGCTATACCACCCATTTTTTGTTGGCCTGGGCATTGATGTTGTGGACATTGTCAGATGACTGATCTTGAACAAAATTTATAAAGGATCTGAGCCGCTATACGATTTACACAGCCCCTACTGGTTTACTCACTCCAGCCGATATTAATACCCTTTGATACTGTTCAACTGCAGCACGCACGGAAGCCAAAGGACAAAGGCGGGGTTAACAAACAAGTGCTGCCGGTATCATTAATCTTATATGCGCGCTGCAGTTCAACAATGAATGAATTCCAACTAGCCCAACTTTCATTTTTATTGCAACCCTTTGACATTTCTGTACTCTTGCTTTTTTCCTTATTTCTTTATTAGGAGGACTTGCCAGAAGACACAATGGAAAAAAAAAGTTAAAGAGAAATGTACGCCTTCACATCGTGGAGGAACTGCAACTATGTACCAGAACTTAAATTATTTTTTGTCACCAATCGGGCTTCAGTCTGGCCTTTCATAACATCTTTAGCCTGATAGCACGCATGGACAAGGCCAAAGCAAGTGTCTAGCTTCTGCGGTAGCCACAGAGAGCCGAGCACTTGGGAAACGTTCCGTCCGCAGGACCAGTTGACGGATGGTGTGAGGGCCGTCCGAACTCGAATCCTTGGAAAAGACACGTTCTTCCCGTGCTCGAATAAGGTTACGGTGACGGCATCGGACACACGGGGTGATTAAGGTGAGTGCGTCCTGTCTGAGGTTAGCTCGTATAGCTTAGTGGAGAGCGCGAGCATCGGAGGGAAGGGAAACGGGTGCCTCAGATGAAGGACGCGATCGAGCCAATTGGTCCGCCATGTAGCTGAAGCGACTTCTCTCGTGCTCCTGTTGACAGTGTATCAAAATACTGAGGTGTATGATGTTGAGCCTGTGAATTTGGCGGCAGGCATTCAATGTCTTAGTGACTAGTTTCAGGTCACTGCCACTAAACTAGTTATTGTACATTTTTCACTACTGTGATAATAAGTAAAGTGTTTATGGATTTGGTGGCACCCTGCATCGCTTGCAATTCAAATAGTAGCGGATGAGGCACTTCGGCCTCGTAGACGCCAATGTATCAATTTTCCGGCTGGGGTGGGCTCAAAGGATGACTCGTCCTCCCCTCTAAAGAGCCGTGGCATCTGTGTACATGATACGGTGACCCTCAGAGACGGTAGTCTTATTGTATTTCATGAACTGGAGCACCAATATGGGCTTGTTGGTATTGCATCACAGAGAACTAGTCGTAGCGATAAACGGCGCAGGGACAGAAGAACAATCTTCTGAATAAAGGGCAGAATAACAAGGGAGACAGACACACGCAGCAGCACACACGCAGCGTGTGTGACTCCCTTGTTCTTCTGTTCCTGTGTCGTTTAGCGCTGCAACTAGTTCTCGGTATTTCTTTGACCTTGCTTGTTCGCACTGTGTTACCAGATTTGTTATGATGGTAAGCTCAGCGTTCTCTTGCAGTACTGTGGCCGTATTCAGGAAACTTTTTGTTCATAAGTGCATTTTGCCATTGGCAGACCACCTTCGCTATAATGACATGTCCAGCTTCATGCAGGATTGGCTGGAATGTGCTGTTATGAACAATCCCAGCGAAAAGCTTTTTTTTTTTAAATAAAGGCGGTGTGAGACAAGGAAGTGCAGTGATTGCTCTCATGGCGTTTCGGCTGACTACTTCCAGACTGGCCCGTGGCTGTGCGGCTGTGAGTCTGCGGAAAGATGCCTTATACATAACGCGCGGCCGAAGGACTAAATGTACAAGCCGGCGATACATCTTAGTCGGTTCAACCATGCGTAGCCGAGTGCACAGTCGTGGACGTAGACGACGTCCTGCGTACCTTTAGAAGCCGAAAAGTGTCTTCGTTTGACGGTCGACGGTCAAACGGTGACCGACGGTCAAATGCTGACGGTGACGGTCAAACCGAAGCACCCGCATGCAGTGCTTTAGTAGCCGGTATGGCCGTCGTTACACTCTTGAGTGCGAAAGCAGCCCGAAAGACAAGTCTCCTGCCGGATGAATTGCTAAATTCTTATAGCAAGACTTTTAGACTGAGATTTATATTATGGCAGCGTGCGCGTATGCATGAAAGACGTCTATAGGGCATCGTGTATAGGTGCCGGCACAGGGTGCTCAGGTTCCCATGGATGGACTACAGCGTGACGTCATTGGGCAGATGAGAAATCGGATGCGTTGTATGTCCTGCAGTAGCCACGCTGACGGTCAGAAAGTGATGTTGAATAGCAGTGGTTCAACGACAGAGCCTTGACGCACTGCGTTTCAATGTGCACGATCGCAATCGTACCGATTTTTTGTCAACTCATACTGAATACACCAATGAAGACGTGAATTGGTGAACCTTTTTCGTCACTTGTAGAAGAATTGCAAGACTATCTGTGTGTCTGGGAAGACTCACACGTTCGATGTTGTCATGTGCCTTGCCGATGTCCGTAGCAACCACAGTCCGCCGAGATGGCTCTGAGGCGATACTTGCGAAACCTTGTCTGCCAAGACGGACAGACCGTGCTCCGTGCCCGAGCTTGGCAGGAATCCGACCTGAGCCGGTTGGTATTTTTTGCAATATCAGAGCCACCCTGAGAGGCGAGTGGCCAGCGTTTGCTCAGGCAGCCTGCTGACGGCTGGCGTGAGCGAAATTGGCCAGATGACCTCAAAAACTTGTAGGTCTTCCTATGCTTTGGAGATGGGTACCACAAACGAATGCCTCCTCTCAGCAAGAATGGGGCCTTCGGCCCATAAGGTTCGTTTATAGTTTATAGCAAGGCGGTAACTGCGTTCCGTCCAGGTTCGTAAGGAACCTTGCCGTAAACCAGGAGCCGTGTGTTCTCCTCGTTCCTTATATCACCGTGATAAGTTTAGCCTGCGTAAAGGTATCGATGAGGACCGGAGAGTGCGCTTGATTTGAGCGCTTGATTTGTCGCTTTTATGGTTTGGTAGTTTCAACTTTCGTTTTTGTCCCTTTCGTATCACCTCGATTATCTCGGTATGAAGTAGCGATTCTTGCATATATCAAATCTGACAACTACAATGTTCATTAAAGTGCTTCCCTCTCGCTCTCGGGACTTAGCGCGAAGGCGTTTTCCTTCGTCGGTCTTGCGTTCCGAGGTGCTTATTACACTGTTGAGCAGGTTATACGACGAGTACACATCGAAACGGTGGGTCAGCCGAGACGAAAACTGATCAGGATACGGAATTATAAGTGCATGGCATCAAGAGCACTGCATTGTCCATTGCTGCTACACACGCATTAAGCGGCGCCAGTCATGCGCTATATGCAGGGGCACAGATATTAGCACCCGTGTTTATTTCGGTACGTGACAAGGCCTCAAGAGGTTTGGATTGCTGTGCAGATAGCCCGGTTTGCCGCCTGTGAGCTGGCAACTAGGCCGAAGTTAGAAAACAATGCGTCCGAAAAAAAAAACAATAGTATATAGACGAGATACGGTTGACACCTCTTGCACTTTCAGTCGCACAATTCCTTGCTTACGTCGTTCGCAGGCGTATATCGGCTTCCGGTGCAGAGCCGACCACAACTCTGAACAAAGCACAAATAACCATGCTTATCGAAACAAAGCTTATTGCTAGCTGACTGCAGGGAACCCGATAATGGTGTTGTTATGGGCGTCGATTCGAAGTCAGCCCTCGGACTATCGTAAAACACTAAGGCAGTAAAGCACACACAGCTAAGTCATCCTCAATGTCGTGGAGCTTCCTCGCTCAGCACGAACGTGCAGTTATGAGATCGGTGGGCTTTGGGTAGCCAACCGGAACTACCTCTCGTTAGCCGCCCTGGCTTTCTATGCATCCTTTCTGCCATCTCCCGGTACACTTTTCCACGATTCCACGGAAGGGGACGCGTCCGACCTGCAGCTTTAGCCTCTTGACTGTGACGCGAGATTTCAGTGGCTCAGGAAATAAGGCATTCGGACTGATGTCCGGCGTAGCAAAAGACCGCGCACGGACATCGGTAAATGCTTCATCGGCCCTGTCCGTGACGTGAGGCTGTTATAAAACGCCGGCCAGCCGCGGTCGGCCGGTCAGCCAACTGACGCGCCCTTCTCACATTACACAGGCACACGCCCTCGCAGACGTGCTCTTTATCCCTCCACTATGCAACACGTTTTCCCGCCCTCTGGCCGAACCGCACAACGATACATGCGGCAGCGCGAATCGATGTCCCCCTCCCCCTTCCCCTCGGTACGGACAAGCGGACGAGCACTCTGTGTGGTACCCAAGTCCAGAATCGTGACCTCAGGCAGCAGCCGCTATACGCGCGGTTTATACCGTTTTGGCGAATTGGGACGACGTGAGCGAAAAAAATAATGAAAAATACTAAAGAAAGAAATAAAGGAAGCAAACATACGTCCAAGCTGTGTCCACACAAGCGTGAATTTAATCACTGAGGTGTTTCTCTGCGTTCGTTCGCGTTGATATTTTTCTTTGCAACGACGGCAGACAGCATTACCACTATCGCTTCATGTATGACGCAGTTTACGACGTGACTGAGCTGGCGTAGACAGTGGGCGTAAAGCTAGCTTTACAACAGCGTTCAGTGAACATGATGGAGAAACTACCGCGTTGTTCAAAACCTAGCTGACGCTCAGGCCATGGTATCGCAGCTCCGAATTGGCAGATGGCGAGCCACTATAGACCGCGTACTCGGGTCTTTTTGGGTAGGTGTTCGAACTCATCCTCTGAAGCAAAACACGCTGGCGTATTGGTGTCATTCAATTGGGCTGCGCGCACGTCATCGCTGGTTTTGCGTCGACTCGGCACATTTCTTGCACCTGGGCGTGCAAGAAATGTACGTGGTGGGTGAGTACGCATTGCGGAGTTAATAGCAGGGGGTACAGCATGCATCAAACGGCTAGCATGGTAACAGTTGTCGGTCGTGAGAGATTTCTTTTAGCATGTATAGTTTTTTAAATATGCTTTGTCTTATGCTATGCGCATAAGCTATATGTCCTGTTGGGCATTTGTGCATTGACCGGCTTCAACTGTGCGATTGCAATACGAACCTTAAAATGGGCAACAGAAATATAATTAGCAAGACTGTGTTAATTAGACCTACAATTGTGCGCAGCTTGCATTTTCCGACACCCGCTGTTGAAATAGCAAGGAAATTGCCCCCAATATCCCCACATTTTGTTTTTCTTTTTTGTAGTAGGTTCTAAAAATTCCTTCGTAGGAATTTTTAGAAGGAAATCTTTAACTTCCAGGTGTCTAGGCTTGGCTCAGCGGGCTTCCCTGCTTCTTTGTCAGTTTCAGGGAGCTAGAAATCAGGCAGTTATATCACCAGCTAGCAGAGAAAGGACATAAAATCACTTTTGAGTGGCTCCAGGCCACTGCGGCATCAAGGGCAACGAAAACGCCAATGAAGCTGCTAGGCGGGCTCACGAAGATGCCGTGAATTAACCCATCTCCCTATCAAGAACTGACGCAGCTGCAAAGCTTCGCATGCGAGCGCGTGATGCCACGCGATCCATGTGACATACTCGACTGCACCACCTGGACCAATCCCTCGGACTGCGCATTCCATCTGGACTTTCCCGAATCGAGACAACTGTTCTCTGCCGACTATGGCTAAGAGTGTCTTTCATGAATGCATTTGCTTGCCGCATCGGAATGACTGACAGTGCTACCTGTGATAGTTGCAGAGACAGTCGCTCGTGACGGCGTTGGCATTCCTCGATGACCGGCCGTTATCTGAGCAGACAATCTTGGAGTGCCGGTGTGTGTGTGCGTGCGTGCGTGCGTGCGTGTGTGTGTGTGTGTGTGTGTGTGTGTGTGTGTGTGTGTGTGTGTGTGTGTGTGTGTGTGTGTGTGTGTGCGTGTGTGCGTGCGTGTGCGTGTGTGCGTGCGCGTGTGTGCGTGTGCGCGTGTTTCTAATTTTTTTTATTTCCCCTCTTCCACTCTTTTCATGTGTGTGCATTTTTTTAAAGGTCCTTGTGTCTCCCCTTACCATTTCCCCAGTGCAGGGTAGCAAACTGAATATCTATCTTCCGGTTAACCTCCCTGCCTATCTCATCCCTTCTATATATATATATCTGTGAGCGAATCTTTTGAATAAATTTGGGCATGAGCGTAACAGTGCTACAGAAGAATGTAAAAAGAAACGGAAAACGAGTCCTGTTGTCATTCCGTATATATAAAAAGTTGCTCGCGCAATTTGTTAAAGAATATTGCCTCTAGGTACGATATACGGGTAGTGTTTTCGGCTCCTCGGAAACATTCTTACATTTGCCGTAGCACTGCAGAATGTGCAAGTGTGAACCTTTGCTGAAAAACACATGCATATTACGAAAAAGTAAAGATACGTTGGCACGGGAACTAGCAGAGGCGATGCAAATCAGGGTTTGGTGACCACTGTATCAGCGTTCCGTTATTGTCTCTTCACGAGAATGAGTTTAGTTTCCTGGCTGATAGGATATGATTAGGTTTGGTTTCTATCTCATGCGACCTCACCTCATGTGAGCTATATATATATATATATATATATATATATATAGTTGCGGATGATAAGAGTGGATTAGAACAATATAGTGAAATGAATCCGCGCATTACACCCGCCCTGATTTCTTGTATATACTAGGGACAGCTATAAGTGAAAACACACACACACACACACACACAAACGCACGCACACGCACACACACGCACGCACGCACGCACGGAACAATCTGATTTGAGCACGTGGTAGGAAAAAGGACACACAAAAAAAAGAAAAAAAGAGCACACGACTGTCACTGATAGGCGTGTTCATGCATACGGAGACCTTGGTCGTGCTTAAAATATACGCCGCGTACATTTTGTCCTAGATTGTTGGTGGCATGTTCTTCAAATCATTCCACTGAGTCGTTCGCGCAGCAGTTGCTATATATCTACACGAGTAGCCTCGTCACGGTGCTTCATATGCGAGGCTTACGCGGAATGCTTATGTCCTGTGGATCCCGCGTACCCCGTGCGGATGCTACACGCGTTGGGATAACTGCGACGATTGTCGTTGCGTCCTATACGATCGCGCGCACGCTTGTACACTACGGACGGCAGCGCGCGCGGCCGTCCGCGACTGCTGTGCGAGGCGATGGAGCGCGCTGTACCCGGTTGTGCCGAGCATAAAAGAGGGGGATGATGCATCGGCCATCCACCAGCGCTCGCGTCACTGGCAGGGCGTCGCAGGTCGACTTCTTCGAGTGCCTTTCTTTTTCCGCCGCCGGGGCCCCGCATGGCAGCGTCTTCCGTACACACGCACGCCGCCTCACCGCCTCGAAAAGAAATCGCGGCGTGCATCAACATGCGCGGCGTCCGTCTTTTCATTCGCGTTTGCTGCGCGCCTGCTGGCCCCGTTCTCTCTTCCCGCGGCAGAGACGCGTGTTTGCCGTCCATCGCCGAGCTGTTGTTGCGCCGCGGTGTTCGCTGTGGCGGCCGGCTTGAGGCTGACCGCTGGCTTGGTCGAGCACGCCTTTTGGGCCACTCTCCTCCGGCGGCGGGGCGTGAGGCCGCGGCTGAACGGGAGGAGTGGCCGGTTCCTTTTGTCTTCGGCATGCCGCCCGCACGGCGCGTGCTCGCCTGGCTCAAAAGGCGCCGTGGGCTGTCATGCCTTGCTCCGCACGGTCGGCTCTTCTTAAATGAGGAAAGGAAGCGAAGTAAGTAAATAAATACAGGACAGTACGTGGCGAAACCCCCCAAAGAGCCGACGCGAGGTGTGCTACTCCGGACATGTGGGGCAACGCTGTGGCGCATGCGTAAGAGCCGGCATACGGAACCTCGTGGAGCAGATTTTGCGGGCTCCATGGTAAAACTGTGCTTCTCGTGCGAGGTTATACGGAGGCAAGTTATGCTTACGATGCTTGCAGGCAATAGGGGTGTATCTTGACATGTTCTCTCGACCACGGCGCCTGCACGCCACACCGTTTGTGGCGCCAGTGTTGACACGTGACGCCAAGGCGCGCGTATACATGCTATAGGCGGCTTGTGCGGCCCTTCCGAAAAGAAGCTTATGCCGCGACTCATAATTCTGCACTTGTACTCATTTCGATCGCTGAAAAGTCCGAGGAGTGTCACGCGTTCGATAAGCTACACTGGGCTCCGGCTTCCTTCGACAAGAGAAAGAGAAGATGAGCATCCGGTTTGCTACACTACGGAGGAGGTAAGGGAAGAGCAGAACAGAAAGAGGAAAAGGGAGATAGAGTGAAAACTCCGAGCACGCGGGAGGATGCACTAGAGGACCATGAACAGTCGCTCAGGCGAGTGCACTTCAAGAACTGCCCTAGTGCACGAATAGCTTTTTATGCCAGCGACAGATGTGTGTATGGTCCGAGTATTTTTGAGAAAGAAAATGGTCTCGAGTCCAGCCGGTTTAAAGTTGTCCGGAGGGAGACGCGTTAAACATTGCAGCGAGGACAGATACCCAATAAGTACCCAATGGTTTCCTTGCAATTACAGGAGTCACATGTAGGCTATCGGCCATTCCAATTGAAGGAGTTTTAGATTTTGCGTACGCAAATTTATAGGGGAAGCAAACCGGCGGGCTTCCAGAAGAACGCGAAAAGTTGTACAGAAGAACCCCAAAGGAAAGCGATAGAGAGAGAAATAGAAGAGGCGAAAGGCAGAGAGATTAACCAGACGCACGTCCAGCCTGCTACCCTGCACGGGGGGAGGGGTATAGGGGAAAAAGAGAGTGATAAAGAGCAGTTTCACCTACATTTAAAGGTTTGCGCATAGTCGACACACAGTCACCGAGACCTGTCGACTTGAGGTACTGCAACAACGTCTTCGCGGCTTTCTGTGCCGTCGACGCGTACGGCCATGGTCCAAGGATCTTCATTTCCGAAAATGGTACAGAGTTCAGCCGGTTCACTGCTGTCCGGGGAGCTTCACGTTCGACGTCGTACTGGGGACAGATACATAAGAGCAGAAAATAACGAAAGCCGCGCGTGGCACTTTGAGTACGCAAAGGTACCAAACCCGTTTGCGTAGGCAAAATCTAAATCTTCCTAATACGGTAGGAGTAAGCATTCGTAAACGCCACTCCCAGCCACAAGCAGCACAGCAACATTGCTTCGCAGCGGAAAAGGCTAGATGGCAGCTGCAGACGTAGCGAGGGGTCCAGCTTACGCATTAGGCAATTGAAGACACTCGTAGAGCACCAGAAAACGTGTCCTTTGCCAGGCAAGCAGACGACTTTCCCTGGCAGCGTCCGTCCTTGCCAAAGGTATTGGAAGCAACGGGGTGTCTTTGTGAACAGACCAGGCAGCCTTGTTAGCAAAGTCGCCGCTTACGGTACCGCAATGAGCCGGAAGCCACTGAGAAATAGTGTGGAGTCCTGTTTCCAGAGCCTGGTGGCGTATTTTCCTAATGTTGGATGCCATCTTCTCGTATGTTCTGTGACATAAAGCAGACTAGAGGCTGTGAAGAGCAGCTTTAGAGTCATAAAACATGACCCATTTTTGTGCCGGTTCATCGGAGAAGTAGTTCAAGGCAGCACGGAGGGCTGCAAGCTCGTACACCGACAGTTCGTACACATGAGAGCGGCAGTATTGGAAAAAAAGAACTCCCTGCTTTGTGCTCCAGATTCTTTAGCAAAATAATGGGTAGGAAACGTTCAAATAGATGGTGATACATTCGCACGAGAAACCCTCACAAGTTCATGCGATACGCGCCATGGTTGCTCAGTGGCTATGGTGTTGGCCTGCTGAGCACGAGGTCGCGGGATCGAATCCTGGCCATGGCGGCCGCATTTCGATGGAGGCGAAATGCGAAAACACCCATGGTACTTAAATTTAGGTACACGTTAAAGATCCCCAGCTGGTCGAAATTTCCGGAGTCCTCCACTACGGCGTGCCTCATAATCAGAAAGTTGTTTTGGCACGTAAAACCCCATAATTTAATTTTAAGTTCATGCGACACTTTACGACGACTACAACGACTTTGCAACCATGTCATTGCAACTGACATTTCCGTCGGGAAAATAAGTACCTTCACATGTAAAGCCATCGTTACTCCATTACTTGCTAAACCAGCAATTAATTACAGTGTCGTCATGGGACAGATTTTGCGTGTAATTCGTTTATTACACGCTGTTTTTCTCTCGGAGCTGTGCGCAAAGCACACACGTGCCACTTCTCAGGCACATACACACGTGTATCGCATTCTGTAGCAAACGTTTGCGCAAGAACAGGCGGGTTTTGCAAACGTATACGTTGATAATACACTTCAGCGTTTCGAGAGTCTTTTCTTGTGGTTCAGTTTGCGCCGTCTGTGCACCACAGAACGCAAAGCCGAAAGCACGCGTATCGATCCTTTCCACTTGCCAACGAGAAAAGGGCCGCCGATATGACAGCTCTGGGCCCACCCCTGCCAGATGGTGGTCGATAGTGATGAAATGATGAGGCGCCATATGGACGCTTATCGGGGCCAAACGCCGCCTAAGCATCGGCCTGCCTATGCGGCCCTTCGCGAATCGAGTATATATCTCGCGTATACGCATACTACACGCGCAATACACCATAGGCGAGTGCCTGCTATTAAGCGCGAGTGCTCGTGCGTGCGCGTTAGTGCGCATGCGCTTGTGTGTCGTGTATTTGCGCGTGCCCGCGCGCGGCATCTTGCTCCTCGCGCGCGGACGCGAGTGTCAGGCCCCATGTCTAGCTGGCTGTTTTGGGCGCCCTGGTTCTCACTTAGTTCTCTGTCCACTTCAAGTTCCTTATTGACCCCTTCATCCATACAGAGGCCAGCATATGCGCTTACACGTCGCACTGTTTGTGGGCGCGTGTGTGTGCGAGCGTGCTTGTGTGTACTTTTGCTGCGCTGATCGTTCCGTAATCGCCACTGCGGCGAATGGTTGCGATGTATAACTGCCGTGGCGTGGAGCAGGTATCATTTAACGCAGGCCCTGTGGCCCACCGGCGGCCCCTTTGTTCCCGTTGTTCGAGCCCCTTTGTCTGCACCTCGATCGGCTTCATCTTTTGGGCGCCGTAGTTGATGCCGTTGGCCTTTGGCGCATCAAGGTCAAGCGGCTGAAAGTGGACGCTCGTGAGCGTGGCGGCCACCCAGCCACGTATACATCTTCCTACCAGCTTCTTTGTTTCTGCGCGGCGTATGTACACAGGCGGGCAGCAGCCGCATGCATATGCATATGTACGCACGCTTAACACACGCACTTTGAGGTATGCAATGACTCTGATGCATGCGTCTGATTTGTGGCTGCTACGGATACATAAAGAGGAATCAGCTCTAGCATCTCCTTCGGTCACTGTATGTAGCGTCGAAAAGCGAAAAAAAAAGTGTATTTAGGCAGTTAATTATATACTTTGTATCAAGGCACTGCGTGAGTTCTAGAGTTTGTTAATGTTTCTAAAGGCCGACGGGAGTCGGGCCCTCCCTATACATGAAGGCGCAGTGGCTGGGAACAACATGAAGCTGGTCAGGCAATAATTCACCGCATTCATCGGCCGAGGCCCTCTCACCACCACCTTGAGTAGATGACACCGCGTGCAGGCTTGAAAGAGCGTAATGCCTCGACAACGTATGACCCGTGACACGCTATCACGCGGAACATCGGCGGTTCGCTTTGTAAAAGCGATATATAATTAACAGCGCTCCAAAAACTCAAATCATGTGGCGATGCGCTGCTCATATAGTGCGCTTATTTAACAAGTGATTTAGTTCACCCACGATCGGCAGCTCAGCATAAATACATCGACTTCATCTGTACACAAAGCACGAAGCTTAGTGCTCATATGACCGAACCAAGCAGCTATAAAACCTGGACAACGAGAAATTTAGAACGGCAGATTTCGCGATTTTCCTAAGGGTCTCCGCGTAAGACATGGCGCTATACGTTTAGAGCAAGGACGAGGCTTATTCAAGACGGGAAGCCTGATGCAGCGCATTCTTTTAATGTCAGGCTTCCAGTGCCGTTCTTTCCAGCCACTAAAAACAAATGCTGCTATCGTTGTCCGATTAACCAGGGCTGCTATCTTGTACACGTTCGAAAAGCCGACGTTCGATTTCGCCTCACGCGATTGTTCAGGCTGCGCCGATATCGCGGCCTAGGCCAATCTAGTCCAATCGCGTGAGGTGAAATCGAACGTGGGCTTTTCGAACGTGTACAAGATAGCGGCCCAGGGCCCGCGTTCACAAAATTTACGGTCGTAAGCGCTATTCAGCATTGGCTGGCCGCCTTCGCTATAATGATGTGTCTAGCATCACTAGTGGCTGGTATTTTCTATTACGAGCGATTGTAGCGTTAGAAATCTATTGTTAATAAGGGTCCAGATTTTCGACGACAGCGTCACGCTGCCTGCACAATCGGTATGTTGCTGAGGAAAGCGGCGCAGCTGCAAAAGAACGCGAACAGAGATAAGGGCGCATATAGAAGCGCGGATTTAAGAAATGTGTCATGTGTGATCCTTGTCTGTGCCAGAGCGGTACAGTCTAGAGCTCGCATTCACAAAATCTTTCACGCTAGAATCGGTCCTAAGAGCAAATTCTGACCGATCGTATTGCTGGGCATACATTATTAGCGGAGGTGGCCGACCAATAGGAAGGAGCACTTAGGAACAGAAAGCTTTGTGAAGTCGGTCGCAGGGCCCCATAACGTAAAACTATTCTAATATGTGTTTATTTTAATCGCCTGAAGTCAATTTTACGCAACCCATGACGCAAGCATCGGGAGGTAACCCGCAGCGTTGTTTCAACAGGCCAGTGAAACGCTCTCCTCGTTTATAGGAGGTTACTTTTGTTTGCATTTAAAGCAGATAGCATTGCGTTACATGACAGGCTTTTCTCATCTAATTGACTGACCAGAGGCGAGATCACGCAAAAGTGGAGAGGGTTTCGGTTGAGCTGGGCTAGCGCAGTGAAAGCAGATAACTTGATGTGGAGGGTGGTGCCGGGAGTTTGCGATTTTGGCACGTTTCTTGCTTAGCTTTTGGCGCCTGGTAGAAAATCGCAGCTGCGTGCAACGGAAGGGTAAAAATGCAGCTAAGACACATCTTCAGTGAAAAAATATTTGATAGAACGATGTCATATACAGTCAACCACAATTTTTTGTGGAACACGAGATCTGAGAAACAGCTGAATAACTTCGCAGCCTCACAACGCAGCTATATTATTCGCATTTACAGCCTATATGTGAACAACATTGTGATAGGCTTTACTGACTACTGTTACAGGCTGCTCGTAAATTGAACGTTTCCTGCGTGAACTCTTGTTGACTGTAGCTTCCGAACCGGCTCGAAAACTTAATACTTCCACGCCAATTTCTTTATTTTCCGCATGTAAATCCATTCTCCCCGGTATCTCCGAGTAGCCAGGGCCAGAGCGATCGGCAGGCAGCCAACTTCGATTCATTTCGGAACGAGTTGTCTCCGGCTATTCCGAAAAAAAAAATCAATTTTGTTCGTCATATTAATGGCATCTTTAAGAGGAAGCTTTAGCTCGGGACCAACTCCGACGCATCCTATTCAAATAGATGTAAAACGCAAAAAGGTTTTTATGAAATAACCCCTGGACGGATTTTAATGAAATTTGTTTTATTTGAGAGAAAAAGTTGAATTCTAGTGGCTGTCGGAAGCGAAATTTCGATTAAGGGCGTGAATTTTGTTAAAAAGATTTTCAAATATTCGACAGTTTGAAAAAAATATAAGCACAGAGTTTACAAATTCATAGCTCTGCATCAAGAACAGATATCGCGGTTCTGTAAACGGCATCCATTAGATCATTCAAAGCGGACAAATTTGATATGCAATTTTACATTTTACGTGAATTTGTTACGTTGTTTACAAGGGTTCCGCAAAAGCTGTATTTCCATATTAATAATTTTTTTATATTCATGTATAACATATCAATTTTGTCCGCTTTAGATGTACTATTAGATGCAATTTATAGAATTGTATTATCGTTTTTCGTTATTGAGTTACAGAGTTGTAAACTTCATAGCTTCGTTTTCCGAAAATGTTTATTTTTCGCCAATATTTAATAAAAAATTGACGACCTAACTCAAAAAATGGAAACCAACAGTCACTAGATTTTAAATTTTTCTTTGAACTGCAACAAACCTCGTCAAATTTGGTGCAGTAGTTGCCGAGAAAAATGAATTCTCCTTTTACATGTATTTAGATAGCAGCCCCCGAGCTAAAGCTTCCTCTTAATGCGTACACCTCACTTTGACGCGGTGAGTTTTCGCGGTTTTGTGACGTTCAGTGACAGACAGGTGAATTGGGCGCAGTCCTAAAACTTTTGACCATTTGCGGAGGGCTGATAGTGAAAAAGGCACATAATCGGAATTAATTATTTTTCTTTTGTTAGGTGCAATCACGCATGGTAAATGTGTACACGTCATATGAGATGATGAGATTTCGTGGTTTTCCTAAGGTCACGTGACAGACAAGCGAAGTGGGGGTGGCCCAAAAAATGTTTGACCAATCATCGAGGGCTGATATCAGAAATGAAACAGAAAAGTTTGGTATAACTCTATGTTATAGCGCCCCTAGTTATATTATAATTTAGCCAACAGTTCTCACATGCGAGTTGCCAATTATAACCCTAGTTGGCTCACGCCACCTATATATATGAGCGTTTTCGGTAAAGTAGAACACCTATAGCAATTTCTAAAGAACGTCCTCAACATTATGAAATGTCGCATCCATTTACGAGCCATCCTTTTACGTCCCGGCAGGATCCAGTTCACCGGCTTTGATCCTTGCTCGTTACATCATGAAAATGTATTTAGCCCTTCCTATTTCAATGCAGCCTGTTCGCCCCACGCAAATAATTAAAAAAAAAAGAAATATGGTGCTTTATAATGTCCCGAGTCTGCACAAAAGGTTTACAAGTGACGTCGTATAGCGGAGGGCCCCGGAATAATTTTGACCACTCGGTGCTCTTTACGTACACCTAAACTAAGTACACGAACGCTTTTGAATCCCCCCCCTCCCCCCCCCCACCGAAATGCGCTCAGAAGTCGAGCCCGCGACCTTGCGCTCAGCAGCAGAACGCCATAGACAATGAACCACCGCGACGGGTTTTACACCATACCGGCAGAGCAACACGCTCGCAATTAGCTCCTTTTATACAAGCGATGTTCTGTCCTCCGATAGAGGTTATAGTCAAGTGTGGTCGCCTCTCTTAAGCCAGAGGTGACTCCCTTTCCCTTGCCCTTCCCTCTCTGTCTAAGGATGTCTAAGCGATAGCTTGAGAGCTGAGGCCTCCCGAAAAGTGGAACCCCATGGACTCCGTGAGGCTACTGGTCAAGAAGCCGCTCCGACACCATCTTCTCTTTAACTTACGCTTCCGCGTATGCTCTGCTACGGTTCAGTTTGTGCGGCCATGAATGCAACGGACGCGAAACGCCTTAGACGCGACGTGCCTAATCGTCACGCTCGTCAACATGCAAAGACTTGTCCGTCGAGCGTGCGGGACGGGATCATCCACCAGTGCAAATCCTACTGTCCTTTGTCCTCTGTTCACCACCACTACGCCAGGGAGCGGTTTCTCTCCCAATTCCACTGTGTGGGCTGCATGACCCGACGTGACCCGACGCCACATCCAGGAAACAGCGCCAACTGGCCGCTACTCGTTCACGAACAAAGAAAGGTGATTCTCCGACTGGAGTCCTCATTAAACTTCTCTTCCGTCCTTATTTATTACAGCCCTTCATAGTATAAAGTATGTACGCAAACGCTGAAAATTATGCCCAGAACGACCGAAGTGTCGTCTGTCAACGTGTGTCGCGCAGTTCTAAAGGCGCTCAGCTGAGACAAACCTTTAACAGATTGAAGACAATCAAAACAAACCCCTCAACACTGGCATGGTCCCTATCTCTTGTGCACTGCAGCAAAGGTTCTGACTCGTGGCGCCATGGGTTGGCGCGGAGCGTCGTTTAAAAGTGTGCGGAGCTAGCGCAGTGTCGGTGCCCTCGCCTGAGTCAAACAAACAGCCAACAACGGCCGAGGCCGGCGGCTTTGTTTCATCTGGAAGGGTTCGCGAGCCGCCTGGATGTCACTGGGAGGCAATTTGGCAGCCGACAGCAGTGCCTTTTCGTGCGCCTGTATGCAGTAGCGAAGACGAGCAAGGACCGATCCTTTCCCCCCCCCCTCCCCCCCTCCGCTTTCGGCGCGTGGGTGGCCACGTGTCGCGAGTGTGAGGAGGAAAAGGAACCGAGTGCGCTGTGCTCGCGGTTAGGGCCCACGTGTCGACAAACTTGTTGGGCGTATATGGCAGAGGATATAACCTGATCGTCTGGCGCGGATACCATCCACTGCCATCCAATTCCTTTCACAACCCATTCTGTATGTTGGTGTCCTTTCATCATCACCATCATCATCATCATTATTATTATTATTGTTGTTGTTGTTGTTGCGTCTGTAATCTTTCTGTTAAGCGACTTCAGTCACTCGAGGGATTTCGCACTTCCTTCCTGGCCTCGTCCTTTCTTCTCTTGTCCGTTCGTCGAAAACATTCTTTCTGTTGTGACACTTTTTACTTCTCTCTTATTCGTCCGCCTGAAGCCCGGCCTCCACGCTGTTGAACACTGGCCACATCTGTGGCTCCGAGCCAATCTCGCCAGGTATTTTACTCTTTCAGGTTTGCCTTTGCATTCATTCATCTTCTCTTTTTGCGGGCTCATGGAGCTAAAGTCTGTCACACTCGTTTGTCCGGCACTGCGCTTAACGAAGCATGCAATGTCGTTTTCTTGATACATTCTTTCTCTTTTCTTTCGCAGCGTGTTTGCGTTTTCATGATTTTCCGCCCTGGCTCTATAGAATGGCGAGAAACTATACTACAGCCTTTCACCACGCCGAGGAGGGCGCATGGAGTTGTCTTTAGATAACCGGCTGACCGTGGACTGGTTAAGCCTGGATACTCCATATGCAGCTCAGAAGTATACTGCATACGCACGCATCGCAGAAAAGATCAATGCAAGACGAAAATAAATTTCTTCTCCTATGCGGGACACTTGTTCTCGGTAGAGAGGCATTCACAAAACGTTTCGCCACAAGACATCCCACAGCCGTCGTTTGCACGCGGGTGCAAGGTTTCCGCCGCTTACAATTAACGAAACGAGCACGAAGGAAGGTGGTAAGTAAATTATCGAAACGCATGTTCCGTTTATTAGACTCTGGTGCGTGCGTGCGTGCGTGCGTGCGTGCGTGCGTATTCTTGCTGCATCTCAAGCTTTCCAGTGCTGCATGACTTTCGCCAATCATTATGTCCCTCTTGCAAACCTAAATGTGAGTTTTGTGCTTATTGCCTTTCAGTTTTCTCGCGCAGTTCTGCCAGCTATCGCACTCTTGAACGTCGAGCTCCGCCGCGCGTACGGGAGCGCGACGCGGAAGTCTCAATCAGAGATTCAGAGATGCGTGACGTTTCGCGGATCACTAATTCTCCCTCTCCTCGACCATTTTTTGTTTACGTTTTCCTTCTTCTCACTCGCGTCCGACTCGACAACTCTTGCCCGATCACACCGCTCCTCGTCAGCACCTAGAGACCACCATTCGCGATTTTAAAGTCCGAGTTTATCTGACACTCGCAACGCATTCGGAGGCTGTCGTGAGAGGAAACGTACTGGCTTCACGCGTATGCTGCCCAATGTGACCGATTTTTTGTTTCCATATAAAAAGAAAAGAACGAACTGTTCACGCTTCATGGTGCAGTTTTTAAATACAGGTGGGCACTTTTCAATGAATAATCAGAAATAACGGATTGTTCTTTGGCGCATTGATTGATTGATTGATTGATTGATTGATTGATTGATTGATTGATTGATTGATTGATTGATTGATTGATTGATTGATTGATTGATTGATTGATTGATTTAGAACACCATGAAGGAGCTGGACTCTGCCATCTGGATAGCAAGAAATCTAGGAAGAAGGCTGTTAAAAAAATTTTGGACTATTTTCATTTCTGAACGAAAGTAGGTTACCGCAGTAGCTGCGACCACTCAGTGCCACAGGAACAGTACAAGCAGTCACAAATAAATTTGCATGTAAAGAGAGAGAGAAAACAAGAGGTGAAAGAGAGAGAGGTTAACGAGATTAATTTTCCTGTTGGCTTCTCTGCACAGGATGATGGGGTAATCAAGGGCAGAAAAGACGAGGACAAAAGAAGACAAGATGAAAAATTATCTGTCAGCACCCACTATGGTTTTTTATTAATAATGTAAATGAGCAATGAGATGTGTGTTAGCGCGTTAAATCTGTTGATTAGATCTAAATCGCTTGAACAATTAGCCCGGTCCCAGCGTCCCCTTCTCGTTTTGAGGGCCCTACTGGGCTGTCAGCCATAGGCTATATCTAGTGGTGCTACCTAGAGCGCTCTGTTGAATTCTTTGCTCCCTCCCTCTATCTATCTTATCTTTCTATTCCTTCTTTCCCTTCCCCCAGAGTAGGGTAGCCAACCAGAGGCATTTCTGGTTAACATCGCTGCCTTCTCTCTTTATTTCCTCCTACTACTGTCGATGCAGCCACCGCTCCTGACGGAGGCATGCGGGGTTGTCGCACACGTCACTGAAGCAGAAAGTTTAGCCACGAGAAGCTCAGGCATGTATGTGATGCGGTAAGGATTCGTTAAATATTTACAAAACTGGTTTGACGCGTCCGACAGTTGATTCAGGTGCTAGGTGAGCATGTATGCTGGCGTACGCTGCCTGATGTAACGCCAATCCAAGGCAACGGCTAGTGCCTGTCGACTCAAAGTAGAGCTGTTTTTCGGCAACTGAACAGAGGCACACACCGTGGCGTGTCAAACCGTGTTTCTATTTCTTTCCTTCTTTTTTTTTTTCTTAGCGGTTTCTGTAGTGACGTCGCGAGCTGCCTGTGTGTGGTCGTAAATGAGGCATTCACCATTAGATATAGAAAACGAATTTGGAGAAGACCACCGAAATAACGAGCGCTCTTCCTGCTGAGGTGAGATGAAGCGTAGCGAAAGTTTGCAACACCATTCACACACCATGAAGAGGGCAAGCGAGTTGGAGACGGCTACCGGGTCGGCCTGAAGCGGGCCGAATGCCGCCACGTCAGGAAATGACGTGATTCCTGTTGTATACGGAAGTCTGCGACAAAGCTCCAGAGAAAAACGTTTCTGTATAAAAAGAAAAATGCAGAATGTGAATTCGTTGGCGAATGTCTACCGAGCATGATTACGCAGTGCTTGAAAAAGTGCTGGGGTGCGTTCATTGCCACTGTGGAATCGGGAGACAGTGGCAAGATCTCGCAAAACAACGCTCAGCGCGACCCAACCAGGCAGCGTTTTCCGATCTGAACTGCCACTAAGTTTCCCATGCTTTTCTAACGCCTTTCCATTCTTGAACGCTATAGGGTCTAGCGAAGGAAGGTTCCCACTGTCTGGTCCACTAGCCCTTTCCAATGATTGCTCTATAGGCTCCGGAAACACGAGCCGAGCGTTCGATAAGCGGTCTGCTGCCCGTCCCACTGAGCGTACCTAACTTGGACAGATGACCAACAGAGGCATCGCTATGCCTCGGCAAGCATGGCCATACAACGAATGAGGACGAGTTGCGTCGTTCGCGCTCGAGAAGCCACAACGGACCTATTAAATAAATTTCTCGTTGACAGGCGACTGTTCGGCTCTTGAAATCGCAACTGAAGGGAAGTATATTCACTAAGTCACCCTTTTAATGCGTTACCATTACCATTGGGAGTGGTCAAAGTGGAAAACACTACTGCAGAAGCTCTCTAGTGGGACTTGTCATTGCGTATATATTCGTTCCAGTCACTCATATATATATATATATATATATATATATATATATATATATATATATATATATATATATATATATATATATATATATATATATATATATATATATATATATATATATGGCGTCATATTAACATGAATACGAAGTAAGGCCCTCCAGGAGCCATTTCTTTCTTTGATATCTGGGTCCGTGCTTTGGCCCCCTAAGCAAGGTCTCTTCATGTGCGTTTAGAAGCAAGTTCTGGTGCGTCCATGTGGCACATTGTCTGGACAAGCAAAGCCATGCTCCGGGCACTACGTGTCCGGCTTGTGGATCCTGCAGTGAAATGCCGGAGTACTTGCTTTTGCAATGCCTAACTTTTAGCATCG
The DNA here is from genome assembly GCF_038994185.2 of Dermacentor albipictus. Taxonomy (NCBI): domain Eukaryota; kingdom Metazoa; phylum Arthropoda; class Arachnida; order Ixodida; family Ixodidae; genus Dermacentor; species Dermacentor albipictus. The sequence goes on along the minus strand of NC_091821.1, from coordinate 67,028,598 downwards.
CATCGATATGTGCTACTGGGCAAGTTCCAGCAGCTTTCCCAAACTTTCCTCACTTGCCAAACATTAACCAAAGGGTCGAACTTCAGGTCGATACGAGGCTCACAGAACTGTCATAGAATTCTTCTAAACTTCGAGATTAGATTCTCGTCTGTATAGTGCGCATACTTTGTCTCGGATGTGTTGTGGTGTGCCTTCCTCTTTTCCATCTTTATTACCTCCTCTTCAAGCGTTTGGGCAAGGTGTTCCTTGAGGAGCCAATTGCTAGCCTGCTTTTCTTCCTGTAGTGTTTATGTTTCCATGTAAAATAACGAGAATTATTAATGACCCGCCCTCAAAAAAAAAAACGTTTTCTCCAAAGTTAACCACTCGGAATAGAGCCACAACAGGTGCGTGTTTCAATATTATTATATCGTTATATATTTACTGTACCAGGGAAGTTCGCACGATATAACTTTTCGAAGGAAACTTCCGACATCTGCCCCAGAGGCTAATCTGTATATATAGGCGCGTCGATAAGAATGTTTACTTCTTATTCCACAAGAAAGGAGGTGAACGTGGACTTTACATGTAAGCGTGTATAGGACGCATGGATGTAGTTTCAATGAACGAAGTTGAAAATGCGCGGCAACTAAGATCCATACCAGTGACCATGTACATTTCTTAAGAGGCGTTTTATAGTCGTGACACGTTTATGAGGTTAATATTACAGCCCGTCACTCTTTCATGATGACAGAAAGAGCATGCAGCGACACCACCGCTCTCGCTTGACATGCCGGGAAAAACAAATTTGATGTGCAAGCAGGAAAGCACACCCGTCGCCGATATCGAGCTTGAGTTGCTTAAGGTAACATTCACACCCTCTGTGGCTATATATGCTGCGAAGATCGCGCCAGTTTAAAGCATCTCGGAAAGTCATCAGCCAGTCTCTGGAAGCCAATACTGCTCGCACGACTGATTGCGGTTTTGCGAGTGCTGGTTCGTTTTCTATCCACGCAGTTCTTAGTCGATGTGACCAGCGGTGATTGCACAAAAAGATTAACACGCCAAATTATATTACGTCACGCATTTAGCATGTGTCAGTGGATGACTCCTTGCAGGGAGCAAAACATGGCTAAAAGAAATATATATTAATGAATGTGTGATGTTTAGTGGCGCCAGGGCCAGGTATGACCAAAGAGCGCCATGCTTAAAAGAATATATATATATATATATATATATATATATATATATATATATATATATATATATATATATATATATATATATATATATATATATATATATATATATATATATATATATATATATATATATATATATATATATATGCAGCCCAGTACCTAAGCGAGCTCGCGCATGATTTGACATTACAGAGGTGGCGCTCACCTGACTTCCCTCACCATCGGTTGCATTCGACCCTTCTATGGAACTGTGCCTGTTACCTGGCCTTTTCCGAAGTGAAGCAGTACTGTGTCGCTTACGCCTGGGAGTTGAATTCCCCAATGCATACTCATTCTTGATTAGGATGACTGATACAATGCCTGTAGTGGCGAAGAAACTATAGAACACCTTCTGTGCTAATGTCCGTCTTTTGAAAATGCAAGACTTGACCTCCGCACCCATCTAAACCAGCTAGCGAGAAGATCTTTCTCGTTGGACAAGATCTTGGGACCATGGTCTCGTATTTCACAGCTGCATAAATTCACAAAAGCACTGCTTCGATTTCTGTAGGCTATACTGGAGCGGGTGACCGTCTGTGACACAGGGCAGATCATTTTGCCTACGTCAGCGGTATAAGCACTGGACTTTCTCTCCATCTATTGATTTCTTCCTCCTTTTTTTACTTCCCCCACTGCAGGGTAGCCAACCTGGCTCAGTCCTGATTAACTTCCATGCTTTTTATTTATTCGTATCTTTCTATCTCTCTATTGCACTCCAGCATGCGTACGACGAAAGAACGACGATGGTATGATGACGACGATATGACGAGGATGGTGTGACGACGACGGCATAAACGATGGCATAGCAGTGATGTCATCATGACGAATGTATGACGACAACGGAATGGCGACGACAGCATGATGCCAGAGTGACGCGGACAGGTTACTTTCGACTGCATGACCAGGACAGCATGATCACGATGAAATTATGACGATTGCCTGATGACGACAATGACGTAACGACGGCGGCATAATGACGACGACGGAGTAACCACGCTGATGGCGCCATAGTGACGAATGCATGGTGACGATGGAACGATGATGAAGCAATGACGACGCCAGCGTGACGAAGACGGCATGGTAAGGAAGGAATGACGGCATGACCTAATGACGATGGAATAACGGCGAAGGATTGATGACGACGGCATAATGACGAAAGTGTGACGACGATGGATTAACGACGACGTAACCATAACGACGGCATAGCAGTGAAGGAATGACGCCGATGAGAACGGAGGCGACGAAACTACGACGAAGGAATGACGTCCCCAACGAGGCGTCGAAGGCGTGTTTGTGTGGGAGCTCACGTCTGCGCTTACATAGATCACCGGCGCGCCCCCGGGCCGCTTCGCCTTGCACTCTATACGGTACTGGTTCACACTATATCTGGGGATTAGCCACTCGTGCAAGTGGCCAGCAGCCAGCTCTCGAAAAGTCAATAGAAGAGACGAAAAAAGTCCCGCTCTAAAAGAAAACTAAACCTGCAATTTCCAGCGTGGTGCAGTGCCGACTCCTTTCTTTCTTGCGACAATTAAATCAGGCGTGAGAAATGCGATACGAACGAACGCTTAGTCTGTTGCCAATAGGACTAGTAAGCGCGACTTTGTTCCTGATCACGGTAAATTCACGAAACGTACCTTCAATTGAACACGCTGTGTTACGTAGGCATCGTCTTAATCTTTTCAAGATTTTAAGATTTTAAGATTTATTTTTTTCGGCCCTATTGTACAACATGCCCCCGAGGAGAGGCTAAAGGAGGCAGATAAATCATGCCTCCTGACAAGGCCTTCTCCCCGGATTACATGTCGTGACACCGGTGGCGAACAGGCAAAGCACATAATTCTCAGGAACGCTGCTCACGCAAAAGACAACACAATGTACACCAACACTAATGATAAAGAACTGCACAAAATATTTAGCGGTAAACGAAAAACAGAAAACGCCTCGGAGAAAACAAACACATCATTAGTAAATCAGTAAGAACAGAACAAACTAATAGATGTCAATTTATGTTTCTGTGATTATTCAAAGTGATATAGAAGGAAAAAGCGTCTTTACTTATTTCTTAAGCATCGATACACTAATACCTTCTACAGCTATTTCCACAATCGATTAGTACGTATTACACAGGGTTGCGATTTGGGGATGTAAACATTGTTTTCCATAATTGGTTCTAGATATAGTTGCAATGCGACAATGCGACAACACGTAAATCATATGTTATATCCCTCGACAGATAAGTATTACTGAAAGCATCGAAATCCTGCTTGATTTTATAGGAAATGTAAACTGCCAAACTCAAGTTATAGGAATGAAAAAGATTGTGAACATGACAAGTCTCGAAAACATTTGCTTCGACTGCTGGGCCTGAACACCATGCTCGTAGGGCTCTTTTTTGAAGTGAAAACAATTTAAAGAATCAGTTTTATTGTAACTACCCCATATTAGGTTACAGTATACAAGATGGGAATGAACGAGAGCAAAATATAATTTTTCCTTAACTTGTTGTGCAAGAAGATGCATGATACGATAGATTACACAAATAGATCTGCCCATTTTCATTCAAATATAATTCCCATGATCTGTAGACCTTAGGTGGCTGCGGAAGCGTACACTCTGAAACCGGCCACTATGCGCTTGTTCAATACGCGAGTTATTGAATTCTAATTTGATATGATGACTTAATGGTTTGTCTTTTGGTTGAAAGAGCATAAGCTTAATAAATCTGTAGCATTCTACCCACTAATAAAAGAATAAGAATTTCTATGAACACTCTAAAAGTGCTTTTTCGTAAAGCGGTCGGCCCCGATATTTCTTAACGCAAACAATTTCGTTTATACTGAAGAAGGTTTTTTTTTTTTGTATAGGCAGTTGCCTTCTCCTTGTAACTGTGGCCAAAGCTAGTTTTAGTTGTCAAACTAACTCTCCGTATCATATCAGAACGCAATTTTGTTGTTGTTCCCACGGGGTTGTCATACAGCATATTATAGACAAATGCGTGCAGGCCTCCTTGGTAAATAAGCAACATAAATGGTCTGTGGAACATAATTAACCATTCGTAACCTGTATACAGGTCTGCCCATATGCCGGCGCCTTTAAGCACTTTCGGTCGCGTGGCCTTTGTACCTGGACACAGCCGGAGCAGGTGGCGAAACTCCTCTGCAGACGCGGGGGCAGAGTACTTTGGACACTTCACAAAATGCATGGGCTCCATGTTGCGCTAAGTGTAAAGGCCGCGCACGCGCGCGCGGCTTGCCTGCCCTAAGACGCGACAGGATGGTGACAGCATAGCTCCAGTGACAACATCACGAGAAAATAGCAAGCGCTACATGCACTATAGCGCGCGCATTCGCACCTACGTCATTATTTTTAATAGTGACGAGTACGGTGGCTAGTTATCCAAAAGCTCAACGCAGGAAGGCGAACCTAACAATTAGGATGAGGTTCAAGTGGCCAGCACCTGCGCCAGGACCATGTTCTGAGCGTGCGTGCTGCAAGGCGTCGTTCCATTGCCGTGTGCACACCTAAAGCGCACGCGTAATTTCGCCGCCTTCGTAGGTGCTAGGAAACCGACATTTGAGGTACGTCGCCGCACAGAAGCGATAAGCTTGCGACATTAGTTTCAGTTAGTCTTCACCCGTAAAGCATCTGAGGACGGTGGGAAACTATACGTGAAGAATCCCAAGACGATCCCGAGAGCTATACTTATAGCACGCAGCATACTCTGTGCCTCTTATCCCGTTTCGTATTCGGCCGGCGCGGGCAGCGCGGGTGCGCGCCCAGAACGGCCCATAACAAAACTCGCAGCGCTTGAACGGCTGAGAAAACAACGGTGCACAAACACGACGCGGGTTCGCTTCGTCCACTGACAAAGGCGTCGTGACAGACGTCGTCTGTATAAGAAGATGCCGTTGTCCCCGCTGGCTCCCGCGGGCAGACGATTAGGCTCGCCGGGGGTGGAAAAAAAGCGTACGATCCGCCGGAAAGGAGGCAGACGACAAAGTAAAAGCCTGTAGGAAGACGAGGGCTAAGCTTGAAACACGGGTCCACCGAACGACGGAAATAGCTCCGGCCGACCCACGAGGGAGAAGAGCGCGATGAGCGACGCGCTGCATCCGGAGAGGCCGATGCTTTGCAAGCAAGGGCGCGTGTAGTGCGTCCCCCGCGCCGCTTTTTACAGAGGACCTCCTCCTTCCTCACTTCGAAAGCCTCGGTCGCCCAGCCCGCTCGTCCGCGCTTCCTGTGAACTCGGCATCTCCCCTTCTTGAGCATGCCGCGTGACAAGCAGGTGCCGCGCAGATTGATCGCGCCCTGTTGCGCCTTACTACATAGGAGAGAGGATTTGGACGCGCGGAGAGACGCTGGGCGGACACGTTATAGTCGAGCGGTATAGCTGGCTTCGCGGAAACGTGCCGCACCGAGGAGGTGACACTCTGTTAAAATAAAAACCATTTCAACGCGTTGTCTGCTGTGATGACTGCCTTCGTTTATAAGCGCCTGCAGTCGAAACTGTCGTAATCACCAGAATCGTACACCAGAGAGTGTGCTGGAATGTTGCTGTAACTTCACCGTGAGTTGCCCAACGTTGTCGCCGAAAGTACAAGCGTCGTACCGTCGTCGGGGTCGTTGGGTCAGCTGCTGTTCTTGCGGTTTTACTTACAGATTGTATCAGGTGGCCAGTATTAGAGGAACTTCAAAATCCACATTTTTTTTTTAGGGGGGGGGGGGAGGACCTGATAAATCATATCGGCTGGTCGGCACGGTTACATGTTGGAAACCTGTGGTCCTGAGCGCCTCCTTTTCATCTCATGTTACGGTGAACTACTTCGCCACGGTTTCCAGTCAATGTAAAAAAATATTCTGTCCGAAATATGAGCACACAATCGCTGCACTTGATATGAGCGTCGAAACGCTGCGCGTCGTTCGGCGCCTTACCCAGAGTTCGCCTTGCTCTTCCAGAAGATGCGACAACGTTGACGGGGGCGGCCATTAATCAACCCCGTTTGTGCACCACCCGTGCGCGCAAGCGCTCAGGCTCATGCTCGGATGCCGAGCAAGATCCCGGGAGCGACTGCATACACGCGCATTGTCTACGGCCAGTACACAGGTGTTGGTCGCAGAGTGCCGAAGTCTCGGCGTCCCTTGGCCACAGTCCCGCTTAAAGGGACGCTAAAGAGGCGCACTAAGTTAGACGCGCAATGAATAGAACTGCAGTTTTACCGCTCGCAGAGCATCGGTGAGGCAGCAAAGGCGCAGGAATTTCGAAAGACAGGTGAAGATGCAACGCCTTGGTCCCGTACTAGGGGCCCGTAACGTCTTGGATTAGGACCCGGCCACGTAGTCGCGGTAGATTAACGTATTCTTGATAAAAAAACGATTATATTGAAATTAATCAAGTCCAAGCTAGTTTTGAGAACTTTCTTCGCTCAGAAACGGCTCAAATAAACGTAAGTACTAAACTACTACTAATACTAATAATAAACGTAAGTAAACGTAAACGTAACAACGGCGTAAGAGTGCCGCAGTTTACGCACGAAATTCTAAATGGGAAACGTTGGCTTTAATTTGCTCCGATCGTAATCAGCCATTCTCCGCCCAAGTGCATGAAAATAGCTACTTCAAAGAACACTTCGCGATTCCAAACTGACTTACTGTTGATTTTTCGAGGCCCTCTTTAAGACATATTCGCGCTCCTCACGCGGCGGCGCTCACGGCGACGAGCGTGCACGAACAGGCCCGATGCATTCTCGCGTTCAATGCACCGCACGAAGAGCGTTTGTAAAGCCTGAAGCATTGCGGGCGCCGAGAAAAATATAAGCAAAAAAAGAAAGAAAAAAGGCCACCGTCGGACGGCGATTTACGTGGCGCGTCGCCGCGTCGTGCGTGAGTGGAGGCAAGAATGCCGACGGGAGGGGCACGAGAAAGACAATCCACTGGCAGGCGTGGCACGCCACGCCGCGGGCCCGCTTTGCCACGGGTTCGTCGATCGCCCGAAAGAAGCCCGCGGCGGCGGCACGCGCCTTTTCCCAAAATAGCGGCACGCGACCGACCGGCGGCGGGGCCGCGGGTGCACGGAGCCGTGTCCGCGCACGCGCTTCCGTCGCCCCTGCGCCTGGACGACGAGGGAGCGGCTGCTGCAGCTGCGCTCTGAGCGGCAGCGTGTATGTGCATCTCGGAACAGGTCATCGTTATCCGCGGTGCGCGGTAGCAGGGGCGTGGCCGCTGTGCACTTCAAAAGAAGTATGGCCAGGAGACGACGTGGCCTGCGAGGCGTATTCGCAAACCGTCTCCTATATGCCTGTAAGAGCGTTTCCTCATTGGCTGGCATTCAGGCGTCCGGCGCTCTTGATGAACAATTGGTGCGACATCGATTTCATCGTCGTGGCGAAGGCTAACTGCGGACGGAAATTGAATAAGGGCAGTTCGGTGACTACAGGTTCAAATTCGCGGAAAGTGCTTGATTGCTTCAGTAAGATTAGCGATTCGTTGGCGTCTGGCGGCTGTCGCCTTGCTGTCGTCTTCATTGCCGTCACACAGGACGGTTTTCACGGGCAACCTGTAACACTTGCGTAAGAGCTTTGAATAGCAGCTGTGTTTAAGCGTCGCAGTTCTTTCAGGAGCGCTAATCGCCTGTCTACCGCAGGTTCCGTCCGGAGAGCAAAATGAATTTTTAAAAATGCGGGGACATTAGCTTAATTGTCATAGACATAAAGTGCTACTTGCTGTAAAGAAATGGTAGCATGAACAGCCATCTCACTAACATAACATAAAACGAGGTGAAAATGTTTCGTCCACCAGATCCACCATCAGGTTCGACCTTCCGTGCCACCAGCTTTGACATCCTGTCTCCAGAACCGAATCAGTTTCTCCGAGAGAGGCAGACGTCCACGCAAAGCAAGGGTGAAGAGCTAAAGAAAGCTTCGCAAAAAGAAGAAGAAATTAACCTATCCAGCTCAAGTTGCAAGTTGTGTTCGTGCAAAACTGGCCGTCTACGCAACGATAATGAAAGCACCACGCGAGCCTTTCTAGAGAACTCAAGAAACGCTTAGGAATTACGTATTGGATTTATCCAATACGTCATTGGAGCGTTGCAATATGTGATTGCGGGAATACGCCATCGCACAGTACGTCACTGTGCGCACAGGAACTTCGTCCGAACTAAACAAATTAATTAAATTGCGGGGTTTTACGTACAAAGAAAGCGCGATCTAATTATGAGGCACGCTGCTGAGGGGACTACGGATTAAGTTTGGCCATCCGCGGTTCAATAAAGCGCACAGAGTGCACGGTACACGAGCGTTTTGCATTCCGTCCCCACCGGAATGCGGCCACCGCGGCCGGGATCGAACACGTGATATCGCGCTCAGCAGCTCAACGCCACACCTACAGAGCTACCGTAGCGTGCGTGCGTGCGTGCGTGCGTGCGTGCGTGCGTGCGTGCGTGCGTGCGTGCGTGCGTGCGTGCGTGCGTGCGTGCGTGCGTGCGTGCGTTCGTTCGTTCGTTCGTTCGTTCGTTCGTTCGTTCGTTCGTTCGTTCGTTCGTTCGTTCGTTCGTTCGTTCGTTCGTTCGTTCGTTCGTTCGTTCGTTCGTTCGTTCGTTCGTTCGTTCGTTCGTTCGTTCGTTCGTTCGTTCGTTCGTTCGTTCGTTCGTTCGTTCGTTCGTTCGTTCGTTCGTTCGTTCGTTCGTTCGTTCGTTCGTTCGTTCGTTCGTTCGTTCGTTCGTTCGTTCGTTCGTTCGTTCGTTCGTTCGTTCGTTCGTTCGTTCGTTCGTTCGTTCGTTCGTTCGTTCGTTCGTTCGTTCGTTCGTTCGTTCGTTCGTTCGTTCGTTCGTTCGTTCGTTCGTTCGTTCGTTCGTTCGTTCGTTCGTTCGTTCGTTCGTTCGTTCGTTCGTTCGTTCGTTCGTTCGTTCGTTCGTTCGTTCGTTCGTTCGTTCGTTCGTTCGTTCGTTCGTTCGTTCGTTCGTTCGTTCGTTCGTTCGTTCGTTCGTTCGTTCGTTCGTTCGTTCGTTCGTTCGTTCGTTCGTTCGTTCGTTCGTTCGTTCGTTCGTTCGTTCGTTCGTTCGTTCGTTCGTTCGTTCGTTCGTTCGTTCGTTCGTTCGTTCGTTCGTTCGTTCGTTCGTTCGTTCGTTCGTTCGTTCGTTCGTTCGTTCGTTCGTTCGTTCGTTCGTTCGTTCGTTCGTTCGTTCGTTCGTTCGTTCGTTCGTTCGTTCGTTCGTTCGTTCGTTCGTTCGTTCGTTCGTTCGTTCGTTCGTTCGTTCGTTCGTTCGTTCGTTCGTTCGTTCGTTCGTTCGTTCGTTCGTTCGTTCGTTCGTTCGTTCGTTCGTTCGTTCGTTCGTTCGTTCGTTCGTTCGTTCGTTCGTTCGTTCGTTCGTTCGTTCGTTCGTTCGTTCGTTCGTTCGTTCGTTCGTTCGTTCGTTCGTTCGTTCGTTCGTTCGTTCGTTCGTTCGTTCGTTCGTTCGTTCGTTCGTTCGTTCGTTCGTTCGTTCGTTCGTTCGTTCGTTCGTTCGTTCGTTCGTTCGTTCGTTCGTTCGTTCGTTCGTTCGTTCGTTCGTTCGTTCGTTCGTTCGTTCGTTCGTTCGTTCGTTCGTTCGTTCGTTCGTTCGTTCGTTCGTTCGTTCGTTCGTTCGTTCGTTCGTTCGTTCGTTCGTTCGTTCGTTCGTTCGTTCGTTCGTTCGTTCGTTCGTTCGTTCGTTCGTTCGTTCGTTCGTTCGTTCGTTCGTTCGTTCGTTCGTTCGTTCGTTCGTTCGTTCGTTCGTTCGTTCGTTCGTTCGTTCGTTCGTTCGTTCGTTCGTTCGTTCGTTCGTTCGTTCGTTCGTTCGTTCGTTCGTTCGTTCGTTCGTTCGTTCGTTCGTTCGTTCGTTCGTTCGTTCGTTCGTTCGTTCGTTCGTTCGTTCGTTCGTTCGTTCGTTCGTTCGTTCGTTCGTTCGTTCGTTCGTTCGTTCGTTCGTTCGTTCGTTCGTTCGTTCGTTCGTTCGTTCGTTCGTTCGTTCGTTCGTTCGTTCGTTCGTTCGTTCGTTCGTTCGTTCGTTCGTTCGTTCGTTCGTTCGTTCGTTCGTTCGTTCGTTCGTTCGTTCGTTCGTTCGTTCGTTCGTTCGTTCGTTCGTTCGTTCGTTCGTTCGTTCGTTCGTTCGTTCGTTCGTTCGTTCGTTCGTTCGTTCGTTCGTTCGTTCGTTCGTTCGTTCGTTCGTTCGTTCGTTCGTTCGTTCGTTCGTTCGTTCGTTCGTTCGTTCGTTCGTTCGTTCGTTCGTTCGTTCGTTCGTTCGTTCGTTCGTTCGTTCGTTCGTTCGTTCGTTCGTTCGTTCGTTAACAGAATTGCCCGTGGCAGATGGCGCAATGCTTACTCACGAGTTGGATTACCTTAAAAGGCGGACATCATTTGCACGGCAAGTCGAAATTCTTCATGGAATAATTTCCGAAATATCACGAGTTAGCCTTTTAACTAATTCTTTTAGGGCATGCGTATTGAAATTTCAGATTTGCGGCTGGTGAGTTCGCAAGAAATTTTCACTTCCAACGAATTCTGCGGATAACACCTGCTTCGACATACGCGTTCCCAAAGTCGGCGATTAAATTCTTTGGTGTTTCAGTTACTTTTGTCCTGCAATTATTAGGCATTTCTTTCTCCGCCATACGGCGGTGGTGAAGCTGAGATTTACGAGGTGACCCGACGACGACGACGTAGCAGAAGAGAGGCGGATGGGCACCGCACTTACCCACTCAGCTTCTAGCTTTTATAACTGCTGTCTGAGTTAACAAAGAGGGAGGGAGGAAGAGAGGGGGGGCGAAACGGCGCACAATGACATGATAAATGTGCCGCACCGTATGCTATAGCTGATATCGTGCATATTTCGGCTCCCTCACTCTCTGATGTCATCACGGCGGCGATAAGGGATCACATTCAGTAGCTACGAGAGCTCGGCTGAACCCCATCAAGAGCACCGTGATATCGTGGTCTCGCCACCGTAGGCTTCCGCTTGCCTCGGCTGTCTGCATCATCCGTTCGTTTGTTGTCGGCGAGGAGGCCAACCGGCCCTTATCAGAGCATCGCAAACGCAGCACTACGCAGGCCCTCTGCTCGCTCTCGACGTCCTCTTTTGAAGGGCTGATCACCGTAAGTATTCGACATCATCAGACTTTGAAAAGGCACGCAACGAAACGCTTGCGGGGGCACCGCAGTGCGTCGGTTGCGCAATTAACGTGCTGGTTAGCAGGTCTCGTTGTCTTTTTTGCGTACCTCGTATAAGAACGCTCCACGTATCGCTGCATCGCGTTACGCGTTTTGAAGTCCCGTGGATAGAGAGCACACTGCATTACTCCATGGGCCCATAGTGCGAAAAACATCTTGCGCTAGAATTGCTCGTAAGAGAAGACGTCAGGCAATCCTGATGCTGGACATATTAGCGAAACTGACCGGCCAGTAACAAACTCCACTTACGAACAAAGAGCTTCGTGAAGTGGGCCCCGGATTCTTCGCTTCATTTAAAAGGAACCCTGTGTATAGGCTGAAATTGCTGACCAATCAACTAGTGGCCGTAAGCTCTGCTCCGTTCTGCGTAACAAAAAGAAATAAATCCCTTTATAGAAGACCTGAACGTATAATGTTGGCTCACATCTTTATAAAGCACACCGACCTGTTAATAGAGATGCAAACCGTTTATTTAATGGGTTCTTTTGATTTGCTTTATTTTCTTGGATTTAATGCGGTATGTGGCGTATTGCCATTCTTGGCAAATTCTCCAGAAAGGGTACGTGCCACTGTGACATAGGAGATAAAGAATTCTTAAATGTAGCCCGATACGTACCGTGCAGCTCTGTGCCTAAATACCTGTCATCGCCATTCTTCCTTCGACAAGCATTACACATCGACTTCGCCCTCGTGACATCGCTGCGTTGCGATGTCACACTGTGTTGCTGTTTGCGTTTTTAGCATAGCTTGTGAGCGGTTCAATGTATGGACATAAAAACTGCACTAGAATAAAGTTGTGAACTTTGTTGTGGATAAACGTAAGCATTGTGTTAGATTGCGCATTGCATAGGATGAACGTACAGACAATTTCGCGCATCGGAGTAATTCGTTTAATTGACCTCTCCGCATACATTCCAACATGTGCGCTAGACCTGCATACCTTTGACCGTCTATGACAGACCGCACGCTTCCGAAATTAAATAAGCGATGACCACGCCTCTGCAATTTTTATCCCACAGCTTTCCTATAGCAGCCGAGCAAGAGGACGAGGAAAGTGCGTCATTCGTCCAGAAACTCATTACTGCTTATGTACTATAGGTTTGTTAGTAGGGAAATGGAAGTTACGTGGACCGTGAACTTAACCTCCACACTGACATCTATTTTCGGCAATTTCTACAACGAAAAAGAACAAAGAAAGAAAAGGCGGCTAGAAAAAGCTGGGCCGTTTATTTTTGTAGCAGCTATATGAGCCTTGAACTAAAGGTAAGCAGTGAGAAAGTATGCGTGCGTGCGTGCGTGCGTGCGTGCGTGCGTGCGTGCGTGCGTGCGTGCGTGCGTGCGTGCGTGCGTGCGTGCGTGCGTGCGTGCGTGTATTAGAGCAGGATGAACAAGCTTGCCCTCCCTCCCAACCCCCGCCTTCCCCCGACATCTCTTTTTGTTTTCTATATAACAGATCGCGATTACATATAACCGCAGTTTCGTGGAGCAAAATTTCACGGCGTTATAGAAACCTGGAGACGGGCGCGCCTTGTATTCGTGGCGATCCGAAGTTGCTTCGAGTGCGCCGTGTTCCTTAACTCACGCGCATGCGATAGATTCACCGCTGAAGTCACACTACGGCCTCGATGTCAAGGCGAGTAGAAGAGCGGGTAACTGGGCTATAGCCTTGTAGATAGATATGGCCTTAAGCACAAAACGAACCGACCAGGAAGCGCTTGTCTGATGTCTCGGTTTTTCTTTTTCTGTTCCATCTGCGCTTTAAGCTCTTGAGGATCCCACATAATCCACTTTGCTATCAGCACCCGCTCGCAATTAGCGACGGGCGAAACATTATTGGCCGGGGAGCCTCTAGAGAGACCAACACGCGGGTCATGGAACACCCCCATCGCATTACGTATATGTATATATACATACTCTGAAAAAAGATTAATGCCCAGACGCGGCGTCAGGTTTCCGCGGAAGGGCAATCAATCAGGAGGCCGAACACCGGCAGGGACCAACGCTAAGGGATTCGATTAACTCTCTGGCGCTCTTTAAGCCTTCTTGCCTGGCTTCTTGCCTGGCTTCTTGCCTGGCTTCTTGCCGCGATCGCGTGCCCTAACAGCCGTAGCCAGTGTCACATTTCATGTCGCACAGAGAGGCATTATCGAAGGCAACTGCACACGAAATACACTATTGCAGCTTGGTCCTATTAAGTGATATAAGGAGCGCCATTTGTGGCTTAAGTCGGTCAAGGCGCTATTGAAGTTTCTGTGTTCGAGTGGCCTATACTGGAGAGACACTGAAACGCCCAGGCGTGCCCCAGCCCTCCATTATTATTAATATTATTGCCCGTCTGCTTTCTTAATCCGCTATTATATTTCCGTATTTCTCTCCCTCTTCCCCTTTCTCCAGTGCAGGGTAGTAAATCAGAAGCTTCTCTTTTCCCTTCTTTTCCCATCTCGTTTCTCTCTCACCATTTGTCGGAATAGCCTTCCGCTGCCCACGACCTCTTGACACAAGAGTCGGAAGTCAATAATGCACACGAGAGAGTTACCTGTTATGTGACCACAGCCTGGCTTCATTTTAACAATATGGTTTCCTTACTGCGTAACTAACTATGTTCCGTTAAAAAACAAGCGACACAAAGAACAAGCCCATGGATAACTCATCCACGGAAAGCGTCATGTAAAAAGGATACGTAACTCTATTAAAAATCATGGACCATGCCCATCCAAAACTAACAAACTATAGAATGCGCAGTAGCACATTTTCGAGACAGCCAAAGAAGCCAGGGAAGATTATTTTCATGTAATGCTGCCTAACTTTCTGACAAATAGCCCTCAGCGATTCTGGAACCATTTCCGCCCTACTAAAGACACATTATCGGACTTGTCTCCTGAGGAAAAAACTAACAACGCTAATGCGTACAGTAACTTTTTTCACTCGAACTTAACAAAAGATGACGGCAACCTTTCAGGCTTTAGTATCAGTTCAACATCGCGCATCGATCCTTTAATCATATCTGACGCGGGTATCCTTAACATGTTGCTCACCCTTGGCCCTAAAGAATCATGCGGACCGGATGACATTCCAAACAATTTTCTAAAGAGATACGCAGACTGGTGCAGCCGATACTTGGGCCTGATATTTTCGAAAATCCCTATTGCAATCATTTTTGCCCGACGACTGGAAGAACGCGAAAATCATACCAATACACAAAGCAGGAGGTACCTCTTTGCCCTCTAATTATCGACCAATATCTCTCACTAGCACCGCTTGCAAGATGCTCAAGCATATCATCCTTAAGTACCTAACAAACTTGCTTGACACTCACAACTCTTTTAACGCCACACCAGCACGGATTCCGCCATGGCTTGTCAACCGTCACACAGCTTACGGAAGTTGCGCATGACCTCGCATTTAACATCAGCTGTAGCCATGAGGATATAATATTATTAGACCTTTCGAGAGCATTTGATTGAGTAGGCCGCAGTAAATTGTTAACAAAATTACGAGGTTTGATTGGGAATGGGGAAATCTTAGACTGGGCAACAGATTTCTTAACAAACCGGACACAATTTGTACTATTTCAGCATGCGGAATCTGCGACAGTGCCTGTCACATCAGGCGTCCTCCAAGTATCCGTGTTGGGGCCAGTGTAATTTTTTATTTTTATTAACGACATAACCAGAAATATTGACTGTAACATCAAACTGTTTGCCGATGACTGCATCATCTACCAAACAATTAACACCTACGAAGATCATGTTTCGCTTAGCAGTTCACTAGACCAGCTAAGTTAATGGTGCAAAACATTGCAAATGACGATGAACACAACTAAATCAGTTTGCATGACGGCAACAAGAAAAAAACAAGCTTGCAATCTTCCACACTTTATTAACGGCACAATGCTAACAAAAGTTCACCAGCATGAATACTTAGGCAGCCCTCTAACTTCTGACCTGAAATGGGACGTGCACATTGCCAACGTGTCCTCGAAGGCATTACGCAAGCTATTTTATCTCCGAAGATGTCTCCACATCGCACCCACGTCGACTAAGCTTCTCGCGTATACTACTTTTGTTAGACCGGTTTTGGAGTACGCTAACACGGTTTGGTTTGCCCACTCAGTAAATAATATAACGAAAATGGAAAAAGTACCGCGAAAAGCGCTATGGTTTATTTAGAAGTATAAACGCACAGATTCACCCATTAACCTTGCGACTACGAGTATTTCGGGTTTAGCGACACTATCACCAAGAGCGAAACAAGCACGGCTCAAATTTTTATTTAACTTGATTCACAACTATTATAAGATAGACCTAATAAAATAGATATGTTTTTCGCAGTCACGATCATCGAGACATAAGCATGTACACGCTATAACAGAATATTCATGCCATAATGACACATTCATGTATACTCTTATTTCCCCCTCATGATAAGGGAATGGAATCATCTCGATCCTTCAGTCATTTCTGCAGACTCATTATCTCAGTTCACACCACGGTTAGAATCCATATCAAGCAATCAGTAACGCAGTCTTATTCACATGATATGCTTTGAAACTCTAGTAAGTCATGCTGATTATCGTGAAGGTGTTTACTGTTATTTTTGTTCTAATTTGCTATCCTTTTAGTGATGTATTCTCTGTATTGCTGCGCATGTCTCCTAGACATGTGATGTCTATATTTGATTTTTTTTGACGTATTCTTCTTACCTTGTTCTTTTGCTTTTCTTGTTTGCCTTATTGACACGCAATTTGTACCTGCACGTTTATTACCATGTGTTTCATTTTTGTATGTCCACCTGCTATGGTCCCTGATGGGACTGGCAGTATTGAAAATAAATAAATACGAAAGCAATGCTCGCATTGTCTCTTACCGATGCTAATAGAAGTTAGGTGCATTCATTGACGTGCACGTGGTCAGAACCAGTTTAGAAAGAAACTCACCAGTGGATTACATCAATTTGTGCCATATTTTTATTTTTATTTTTTAAGTGTTCTTTGATCGTTTCTCTCATTTTTCCCCAATCCCTTCTGATGGCTCCGAAACGGATGCATACAATAAAGAAAAAGATCATGCTTTTCTTAGCGACATTAGCATTGAGACATTGGCACTAGTAACAAACCTAAGCGTCGTAGAGAGTACGAGAGAGTGGCCAGACAGGGGCCTCACGTTGCCCCATAAACGATTACGAGGTTTAGACTCACAACTGTATCACAGCCGGTTGCTAGTGCATAGCGTGTGTAACCGTTCGCGTGAATATCGCCTACCAGTGACACACATTCGAGCGAATTGATCATCAGCTAGCTACTGACCGCCATTTACCGTGGACGGCCAAGCAAATCTCTGGCGAATCGGTGCCCACTGCCCAGTCAGCCGGAACTATAGTATAGTATGCCGCACGACAAGTTGTAATACAGCCCCTTCGGGCATGCTAGCATGCAACGGGCGCATTCACGGAAGCACACTACAGTCACAGGCAATGCGCGTCGAACTGCATAGACGGTAATTATTTAACGAGATTCTCTGGTTCCTATTTTCCTTTTTTTTCTAGTTTCATTTTGTTCGTTTTCTTTTACGAGGACCGAAACAAGGCCCGACACTGACAGGGGACGAAACAGATCCAGTTTTCTGGATCTGTTTCGCCCTTACAGCTAACCGCAGCAGCCGAAGATATTGTAATCGAGAGCGAGTCGAATGGTCGGAGCCATACGGAATTACTGCGGCCGTGCTATAAGAGCGTGCTCTCATTCCAAGAAGCAACGACCATACTATAGTATAGTGACGGCCGTGAGCGAAGTACCGTCTGCGCTCACGTTATCACCAAAGAGCAACGATCGATGCGTGCCGAGGGGCTCTGCTGTTTGCGTTCGTCTGCTGGCGCAGCCTGCGGCTTCCAGAGGAGAGCAGCGAGAAAGGAAATATATATGTATATATCTAATAATAATGCAAAGAAAAGACAGTCGCCGACGTCGTGGTCCACGATTCGGTCGTAAATATTACACGTGGCTCGGTTCTTTCGGCGCAGCGGGAGCCGTTCACGCTATGCGCGGAATCCATCGCGCGTGCTATTACGAGACGACTCGCGAGAGAGGCCAAACCCGTAGGGAGTGCGCTTCAGCACGCTTCGCTTGGTTTGTCTGTGCGTCATTTTTCTGCAGCTGTAACAAGTAGGCCACCATGGAAAGCGCCATAGAGAGATTCTCTGTCGATTCGCACTTTCACTGCTCTCACGAGTGTCTGCGTCGTTGAGCGGCGAAACATCGGGCCACAAAAGATTCCGGGGCAAGGTGGTTACGAAGGAGTTGCTCGCTCGGGACTCGTATGGCTCAGCATAGGATTCGCGGGGTGCGGAGTTTCGAGCCTGGAGAAGGATGTATAGACGTTGTCAACAATGGCGTCCATAATCACAGCCCGCAGGGCATGCAGGAAAAGACGTAAAATACAGTAAATTACGAACCTACTACAAGGGAGATTCACACGAGAATGGAGTCCTCAAGTGATTAACTACGGTAGAGAAAGGAATGTCACTGAAGCCAACGTTTCGACCCCGGAACTTGTCTTGGGCAACGCTACCTGCAGCATTGCTGCCCTGATGAACCCAAGTCTCCTTGTCGAACCATTGGCTTCAGCGACATTCCTTGCTCTACCGCAGTTAATCACTTAATGCTCTGGTGGGGCTACTGCCACTTGGTGCGTTCATTTGCCCACTTCGACTCCTTGACTTTGAAACCTTTCTTTCTGGCGGCTTGCCACTTCTTCCGACATGGCCCTGTCTCTAGGCCAAAAAGGCAGCTTCGTCGCCTTACTGCTGTTGTACCTTTTGTCACTGCATGCGTGCTCACTACGTCGTTAGTCAACACAGCTCCGCTTTCGCTCTTGACTCTTAGCTGCTGTGTCCGTCACCTCGACCATTTCTGGGCTGTGTTCTCGCACACTGTCTTTCCTACAGTAACAAAACGGCGCATAAGTTTAAGCAGAATAAGCGGCTTCTGTTCGCAAGCGTTCAGCGCACCTAGCGACTACGCGTTGCGTATTTTTCTACATGTGTCAGCAGAACAAGCGGATGCTCAAGCAACCTCACTCCCGAACATTTTTGTAGCCCATGTACTCACTCACCTGCACTCACACTCGTCGTCCTCACTCGCGCTCCTATGCTCTTTGTCACCAGCACTCATTCGCGTTCATAGTTGCTTCCATTTGCACTTACGAGCACCCATTGACGCTCATATACTCGCGTCGACTCCAACGCACCGGTACTCACCCACGTACGTGCATACTCGGTCCACTGACGCTCGCCCACAGTGACTCACGTTGATACTCGCGACCTAACTTGCAGGAATGGTTTAATCAGAAGTGTTCAAGATAGTATATGTCAAAGGTCTTAAATGTCCATGTTTTCATTAGTATTTTTCCTTTTGTGCGATATAATTGCGTGCACAATTGAGAACAAAGCGCTTGAAGGGGTTCTTAAAGGAGGCAGGATACATCATCTAGCGGTGGCCGATTATAGGCTCGCTCGCTTCCCCCGACTCATCCTTTAAATATGAGTGTATTCAAAGGATATACTTGAGATTATAAAACTCTGTACGTCAGCTGCTAAGGCAACAGCTTGATACCAAACTAACTGGAACAAATTTTCGGGCCCATTGAGCTGCTTCATAACAACTCATACGCAAAAAGCGAAAAGAATCAGGCAACCCGAGAGGCCCAAGTTTTTCTTTTTTTGTTAACAATTGGCTATAATCACAAGTACACAATGAAACCAATGAAAGCGCTAGGGAAATTACCTATCTTTTCAACTAAAGTGTACGAATAACGTGGAAAAAGGAAAGAAGTAAGCTTTGCCGCCGGCGAGAGCCGAACCTGAGACCTCCCCATGAAGTATGCGATGTTCTGCCATTCGAGCTATACTGCGACGGCTGTCCTTCTGTGGGTGCGATAGCGTCACACGACGTGACTGTCGCATCCACTGTCTGTGCGGAAGTGATCGCGCTCAGCCCTGAAGCGCCAGGCACTAAAACCTACCACGACATGGTTCGGAACTTCCACAGCCTATAGATTGCTGCTACAATCTAACATGGCGGTCGTTGAGATAAAAGCAACGCTACCGAGACGTGCACATGTGATGAAGAACGAAGCTATTTGCTCTGCAGCTATTCAGATGCATTCTATTGCGCATGAAGTGAAGGGATGAGGTTTCTTTTTCCGTAAGAAAAAGACGTTGCGTATATATGTAGCTGCGTATGAGACTTGCGCAAATGTGTAAGTACTGTAAAGGCAGCAGCTTCTCGATTCCAAAAGCGTTGAAAGGCGTTTATCGCAAATAATAATAATAATAATAATAATAATAATAATAATAATAATAATAATAATAATAATAATAATAATAATAATAATAATAATAATAATAATAATCAAGCATGCAGTCCAGTTCAATGCAATAACAGGCGAGCTTAATAGTGTATGATTGCGCTGTATTCAACATCGTTAATGCTGTTTAATTCAGTATTAGTCGACAGATGTCACATTAGACGTGTTTCACCAAGTACCTATACAGCGGTTCTTCCTTCCTGCATGGCGTGAACTCTGGCGCGGAGAGTGCCGGACCTCCCCAGCAACGCTGTAGCCATCCGTATACACAGGGAGCGCTGAAGCTTGAAGTTGCAGGAACGGTCACGTGAATGACTGAAACAAGCTGGCATCTTAGAAATTGGCTACCCAGTAGCTCTACCTTTATGTGTCTGCATCGAAGAAATTGATTACATAGTGATTACAAGCAAGTGATTACAGCAAGTGCTTCGTTCCATGCTGCAACGGAAAGTGAAGCGCCTGGAAAATGCCTGGGCGCTACATCGGCCGCTTTTCTGATACAACCACATTATTTGTAGCTTGAGAGACGTTGAAAGAGGGAACAACTACTCAAAGGAAAACATGTCGGGAAAGAACAAAAGCTTTTAATGGGCCGGTACCCCAGCTGCGCCACTCTTTCTCCCGCCTTTCTTGATTTTCGTCGTGTGTATGTTGCTGTTAAAATTTCTCTTTTCTTTTTATTTTCTGCCTCCTAAATGCCTCGAAGCGCGCAACTCAGGCCATATACGCTCAAGAAACGAGTACTCTAGAGATAGAGAGAGAGGGGGGGGGGGAGGGAGGGAGGAAAAAAAAACACGTGTGAGCGCCAGACACCGCGTATAAATAGCCAATGAAAGTTCGGCCGGCTGAAAGGGATGGGGCCAGAACGACCGGACCATATTCAGGGCGACCAGTTATGGTTATGGCACCTCGGATCCTGCGAACGACGGGGGTTTTACTTTCGCCTGGAAACACTCGCGTCAAGCGTCTCTTTCTACGCGTTCTAAATTTTTTCTTTCTTTTTTTTCCTTGTTTCAGTTACGTGTATTTTTTGGTACTGTTATTTATTGTTATTTTTTTCTTCCCCAGTTCGTTTGCCGCACGGTTTCTTTCAGGGTATGAGGGGCTGTACGGGAGAGGGCGGTTCGCAATGCGAATACTTGCTGTTTTTTTTTTCGCTTCCTTTCTAGCGCGTCATAAAAAAGTGAGTCTAGCAAGTTGGCCACGTATGCAGCGATCTCTACAGGCGCTCCTTCTTACTCCCCATTTTATTCTCGGGGCGCAATCAACGCGAGTAACTTGTCTGGCGATTCTCCTCGACGCGTTGGCCCCTCGATTGAAGCGCCGAGAGAGGAGCTGCATAGGCGAGGTTGAGCGGCCATTGAAAAGGCGGCGACGAGCGCCTCGCCTCATCACGTGCGACGCTCGGGGAACGAAAGTGTAGAATTGTATAACATACCGAACACGTTAGGAAAAAAAAAGGCAAGAACAAAAGGGAGTAAAGGAACAGTGCGATATCTTACGGGACAATAGCTGGCTCTGCCCTCCTTCGACTGAACCATCGTGTTACCAAATACCCACGGGCCGCAAAGTTTATGTCTTCGTCCGCGGCGACTTTCCTCGCTCAAATGCACTGCAAAAATATACGCCGAATTTCCTCAGTCGGGTGAAATATTCTTTCAAAAGTCTATTCTAACCTTACTATTTAACCTTGCTCGTCTGTGAACTCTCCACACAACGTGACCACGAATGTGACGGCCAAATCCGCCACTTTCGCGCCGATGGTTTCCCCCTGGCCAAGTCGGTCACGCTACTTTTCCCCGCCGCGATGTGAACACTTTCTGGTGCGCGCTTCGGCGAAGGCCCGGCTACACCACAAGGCGACGGAGAAAACAGCGCAAAAAGCTTCACCAGCGGCAGCCTTTCCTCCGAGGCAAACGTGCGCATGATCGAAGGAGCTACCATATACACATAAGCACATTGGTGCCTTGCTCCCCAACCAAACGTCGCGATTGGTTTATCCCTATGGAGGAGGAGGAAAGGAGAGTTTCCAAACTAGACCCGACCACAGCCGCGCGAGGCGTTATAGCGGTTCGGCACTCTCGCTATCATTCTTCTGCTGTCTCTCTTTTTACAGCGAAGCTGCATACCTCTACCACCAACGCATTTGTCGTGTCCGTGGACAAAAATAATCTCTTTCGTGGGCCGATCCTGGAGGTCGTGAAATACCGGGCCGACCCGCGGCTGATTTGGTGCAGGCTTCAAGCACTACGCCCATAATAATAATAATAATAATAATAATAATAATAATAATAATAATAATAATAATAATAATAATAATAATAATAATAATAATAATAATAATAATAATAATAATAATAATAATAATAATAATAATAATAATTTTCATGTAATTCTCGTGTTGGTGCGTCAGCAACAAAAAATGAGGGCGTGGGCCGATCCCGGAAATTGTGCAAATCCAGGCCGACCCGCTGCGGAGGTGAACCAGGCATCAAGCGCTGCGCCCTTAATAATAAAAATAAATAATAATAAACAAAATAAATAAGTCAAGATGCATTATTTCACATAGATGGGTATACTGGAATAGTTTGTGAACACACCGTAGTCTCACGAGCAGGAGACATTGCCATATACGCGAAGGACAAAATGTATGTGTCAGCCATACACACCTGACTCGCAAAAGGACAATGCCACCGACTGTGGGGATGTCTGTGCCGTACAAACGGAAGACATAATTTGATATCCACTTTGTATATATCTCCCGCCACACCCAAGTGTGATATCGGGAAGTTCATGACCGCGCACTTTCGCACGGGGGTGACGACACTACCCCTGTCATCATCACTGGAGGCTTCAATGTGGAAATTTCAAAACCAGACAAGAAATGGCTCACTCAATTTGTGCGAGGATAGTATGGTTTGTAGTGCCACACCAATCCAAGTCACTCAACTACTCAACAACGGTCGTGTATAAATTTAACTTTGGCCAAGAGTTTATCTAAGCTTGTAACCAAAAGAATCATTGTATATCACAGTAATCCCAAAGCTATCGTCACTACCCTATCCAAATGATGAAAATAAATACATATACCCTTGTCTAACCCTCTGTGATGTGCTACAGCTTCCTTGGTCATCCACCTTCACAGAGTGGAATGGCTCCTTTCTTTTTTTTTGCAAGTATTTCTCAATGCAAGGCTGGTCCTATGCGCTTTTTCTATCTAAGGCCTTATTCCGCATCGTTTCTGATCGGTGTTTGCGACATCAGTGTGACAGTCGTTTCAATCCGGCTCACCGTTTGCAGAGCCGTTTAACGGAAAGCACATGACAACGAACGCCGCGGAAACTGACGACTTATATAGTCGCGGATATCATTTTGCTGTCTGTCACTTTTTCTATTATTATTATTAATGTTATTATTATTATTATTATTATTATTATTATTATTATTATTATTATTATTATTATTATTATTATTATTATTATTATTATTATTATTATTATTATTATTATTATTATTATTATTATTATTATTATTATTATTATTATTATTATTATTATTATTATTATTATTATTATTATTCCTTTCCTGGTCATGCTGAAGTCACCATACGAGCCTACATGCGGAGAGGCTAAAAGATATCACCCTGCAAGCGAGAGAAAGGGAAATGGCTGGGAGCCTATAGCTAGGATGGCAATCGATTTTCTGCCCAATGTGCGCTGGGAGAAAGTTAGGCGGAGCACGGAGGAAAGGACGAGTAAAAATGACGTCAAGCGAGCGTGTGCACATGTATACATGTGAGCATTTGCCACTCAGTATGCCACGCTCCATGTGTGGATGATGGTCGCTTTAAGGGTGCCAGTGTCTCCTATATATGTTGTGCGAACGGCCTGTCGACCCGCTAACTTAGGCACAACGGAGAGAACGTCAAAAGTCGAGAGAATTGTTTGTTGAGCTTCAATGGCACATGGTATAAACGAAAACTGCGACAAGGAAGAGAGGCACACATGGCGCTAACTAGTAAGTTGGTCGTTGAAGCTCACGAAGTACAAGGCTACTTACGAGTGGCCTTGTACTGGTTTTGTTCTTTCCTTCCTTTTTAACAGTTATTAATAGCAATACTGGTACCTCACGTTCCGCCTTTTTGCTCACATCTGAAACAAGCACACAATTCAATTTTCATAAATCATCAAAGAACTAAACTAATCTGCTTCAGGAATCCACATAAGGCGCTCTCATTTAACATGAATGTATATTAACACGCCCCACATTGCAACGCATGTATTTGTCAAACATTACAGTTTGAACGTGTGGTTAAGTATTTAGGAATTTTATTTGATCAGCAACTTACCTGGAATAACCATGTCATAAACGTTTGTGGAAAGCTGAGAGCTGTCGCGGCCATGATGTATAGTCTGCGTGGGAAAACGCCTGTCAACCTAAGAGTTACTATATATAAGGCATTAGCAGAATCAGTAATTACATATGGTATAACATGAAATGGTACATGTTCTGACTATAAGAAGCAAGCTATTGCTCGCGTAGTCAAAAGAATTGTAGATAGCATAACTTATGGAACCGCACTAGAACAATCAGACAGAGAAGAAAATTATAATATTCTAGGAATACTTCCAGTACAGGAGCTATTTAAGTATGTGGTTGTAACACGCTATTATTATTCAAATTCTTTTAAAGTATTGGTAAAAAAAGAGATGTTGCGTTACGAAAAAACAGAAAGGTATTTTAAGCCAAAGCTGTTAACCAACTATGGAGAGAAAGCAAAAAATGATGTCCCCGATATTTTTATTGAACTTGATGCAACACTGTATGATATAAATTCAAAAGGTAAAATGAGGAAACAAGTGAGGAAGTGGTATTCAACTGTGTATTGTAATATGTGATTTTTTAAATTTGTATTCCTACGTGACTGGAAAACGTAGTATTTATTATTTGTGTGTTAGAATATTTACTTGGAAGTTGTATAATTTTGAACGGTAATTGTGTAATGTTTCATATCTCTATTGAAAGCTGTACCACCTGCTGCTTGGTCTTCTAACAAGCACGATGTGCTTCGATTGACCAGCAAGCATGATCTGTCAAAATGTATTTGAAATAAACTCTGATTTGATTTGATTTGAAGTGTCGTTATTCTTATGAAGCGAAAAATTACCCCCTTAAGAATTGTAATTATTCTGCCCTGAAAATGTCTTACGTTACCTCGCCACCGAAGTAGGCATTTGGCGATGTGAACAATGCAGTTTAGGGAACGTTTAGTTCCTTGACTAACTGCGCGTGTTTAACGTTCTTGCTCTGCTTCCACGTCAGCTTCTTTTATATCTCCCCTTTTCTTTCTTTTTTTCGTTCTCAACTCCAGGTGACAAACTATAAAGCTCGCCTACGGTAAGTCGCTAATCTGCGTTTTTTTTTTCATTCATTAGGTAACGAATTGCGCTCATGTCTAAAAAAAATTGTGTAAAAAAGCTATTCAACTACAATTTAGCAATAGTGTTTTAAAAATTGCTTGATTCCCAAGTGACCTTTCAATACATTCAAAGTACCGCCCTTAACAATACGAAACTTATAATATAATAATTAAATTATAAGGTTCATTATAAATATAATAAGGAATTATAATTTTTGTTGCCATCCGTTTGCACAAAGTACGGTAAAAACACACCTGCATTCGCTGCCATTACACTCTGGAATCGTTTTCCTGCTTCACTTAAAATACTGCCTGCATTTAATTGTTTCAAAGCTTCGCTAAAATATCTTCTGCTAACCTCTGATAAGTTTACCTAATAAATATTTGTATTTTCAAGTAGGTACTATTACTTCTACCTCCATACCCCCCTCACCGCACTGTTTTTTTCTTCTTTTCATTGCAATGTTCACACTGCGGCACATTCTTTCTCTTAGTTCATTCTTGTTTGTTCTTGTACCTTTAAATGTTCTATAATTTCTTACACTTCCATTGTTACTTCTGTTACACCGCACGACATTAAAGCATTCTTTGTTTGGTTTTCTTTTCGTTTTCTTGTATCTAATATATTATTACGTCATTCACTGCTATGCTGCCAGCAAGTGTAGAGTTCTGTTGCAGTTTCTAACAGAGGGTCGCGTTTTTCAGTATTAATATTTTGGGACCCTCGTCTATATACTAGATTCATATATTTGTTTTGTGTATGAATAAACTCAAACTTCAAACTTCAAACCTGCCTGCTGCACGCATTCATAGTTATACTCGCACTGCCCTTTCCGCTCCTGTCAGGGACGGTCACAGCAAGCGCACGTTTAACATTGTGAATACTGCGCGGCGCTGTATTATACAGTGGGTTTCTAGTCCTTAAGCGCACCTCTGAAACTGCGTCCTCGCCCTCCTTTGAGCCGTTTCGCTCTTTCCTTTATTTTTTATCAGTTATTAAAAGCAATACTGGTACACCACGTTCCGCCTTTCTGCTCACATCTGAAACTACAGTGCGCGGCCCGCAACAAGTGACGTGACGATAGGCGCAGCGCCATACACCGCGGTTGTACGCCGAAGCAAGGAACTACCGCGAGGGGGGGGGGGGGGGGGGGGCACAGATGGGGCGCGCGTTCCGGTCCACGGAGCACGTGGCGTCGTCACGAGCGCGCCAGTGTGGCAAAACCAGCGACGTCGCTCGTGGAGATGAGAGACGACGACGGACTGGCTACTCCTCCGTCGGCGGGTTCATCCCCGCCGAGGCGTGATGGCTGCCGGCCCCGATGAGTGGCGCGTCGCCCCTTCCACGCCTGACTCGCAGTGGCTGGGTCGGCGACGCGGTGCGCGGCGAGGAAATAGAGAGTGGCCCAGCAGTCAGATCGACGACGGCGCCGGGACGCCGACGGAAGGACCGCAATCGCGGGGGAAAAGGCAATATTGAGGAAGAGCGAATTACTAGGAAGATGGGGCGGCGATCACGGGGACGGCGTAAAAAGAAGAAGGTCTCGCGAAAACAGCATTAATCAGCGGCCTCGCCGAAGTCCTAGAAGCACCTCTATTACAGATAAGATTGACTGTCTCGATAGGGGTTAGAGGAGAAAAGAATCACCTACATGGGAGCTGTAATAACAAGGCCTCCTCGGACGGAAGAAGACGGAAACGGCGGCCGAGAGGAGCTACGAACGAATGAAGACAGCCGAGTGGCAAAAAGAGAGGAGAACACCACAGACGTCGTCGTGGATCCTCCAATATAGCAAAGCTCCACGGGCAGGGCAATGCCAGTGCTCCGAGCGGAAGAGCAGATCTTGAGGGGCATACACACGGCGCAAGCCGATGCGCGGCGAAGACAACGAGCAGGCATCCGCAGGAGCGAGGAAAAAGAAGCTCTCGGCGCCACTGCCCCCCCCCTTCCCTCCTCTCCACCCTCGATGTTAACCCCTTTCTTGTTCGCTCGTTGTCTCGAGTGGCTGCGAGCTATGGGCAGTCAAAACAATGGCAGGATGTACGGCTGGTGGTGTATGTATATGTGTACAGTAAATGTACACACACACGTGCAGAGGTCCGCGGCCCGCTTCTCTTGCGCGCAGAAGAATGAAGCCAGCTCAGCAAGGAAGAGCGGCATTGGCCTTTATCACCACCGCCCCTTCGCTTCGACGGCAGACGCGGCGGGCGTACACAAGTTGTCCCACGGAACTTGAGCCAGGACTTCAAAAACGAAAGGCACTTCGGACGCGAAATAAACCGAACGTATAATGTTGGGTATAGCCTAGAGTAACTCAGGCTATATCTTATTTTCAGCATAACTGCTTAAGTAATTTCACTTAATTACGCAGCTCGTTAATTACTGGCTTAGCACAACATGTGTGATACGCCAAGTTGTAGAGCAGGTTCAGAAAGCACTGGATAAGCAGTTTTCTACGTCATATGTCCCACGCAGTTCATTTTACCGCGTGCCAAAGAAAGCCCGCGAAATACGAAAAGAAAAAAGAAAAAAACACGTGATGGTGCGCTTGCGCACCGCTATTGTGTTGCGCTCAAGCGTGCAATAGGTGTACAAGCAAGTGTCCACGGGGAAGTGACAGGGGGCTACGCCGGTTGTAGGCATATCTGGGCTTCCAGCTTCAGCAGATTTGCGCCTATCGGCGCAAACGCATGCTACTGGCCGAGCGCTGCTGAAGCGATAAAGCGGTGATAAAGACACAGCCGGGCTGCGGCCGTGCTTGTTCACCCATTGCACGCTTGAGCGCAGCACAACAACAGAGCGCAAGCGTCCGATCACGTGCGCTTTTTTTTTAATTCGTATTTCGCGGGCACGCGTAAAAAGGAACTACATGGGAGATATCGCGTTCAAACCAACTTATTGTGTGTTTTCTGAACGTGCTCTTCAAGTTTGCGTATCCCATTTGCGGTTACTCTAGGCTAATGCCAACACTATACGGTCGGTTCAATTCGCGTCCGAAGTGCCTTTCATTTTTGAAGTCTTGGCTCTTGGAGACAACCTGTATAAGCAGGCAGCCCGGGAAACCGAAAGAACACAAACTTATATAGCGAAAACGCCAGCGCTTCTGATTCACATAAGGCGCGCGCAACGTCGGTATCGCTCTGGAATCTCGTAACATGCGAGCAGTATCATTCGCGCTCGAAGCTGCGCAGTCGTGCTTGTCTCACGGGAAAGTCTTACATTGTGTGACATTTTCATCGACAAACTACCCTTAATGCCGAGGCGCGAAAAAACCTCGCGTCTCTAAAGCGAAGCTGGCGTATGAGTCCGTTCTGCTTTATCGCGTTCGCAGGCGCGCACTATAAGACGCGCACTTGGAAGCCGCAGCGCGTGCGTTCGCGAGCTGTCACGCCCCGCTCACCCCGCGGGTGGGGTGCACCCGCCCTTGGCACAGCCCGACTTGAAGTGCTGAAAAGCGGATCGACAGCTTCAGACTGACCTAACCAGCGACAGGAGCACGCTCTACATACGCAATCGTTTTGCTTATCCGCAACCCTCTCGACAATCAACAGCACGCGGGCTGGATTGTGTACGACTCGGCCGACCGGGCGGCCTTCGCGCGAGAAACCTCGAGAAGACGCCGCCAAACTCGGGTTTCTCGCGCCCCTTCATCGCCCTCCTTCCGGGCCGATATACGCTCCCGTCTCGCTCTCACGCTGACCGTATTATACGCTACAGAACGACGGCACCCCTGGCTATCTCAGTCGAGCGAGCGCGGAATTGAATTCCAACCCGATAGGCCGCGAAGCGTGGAGGTCAGTACGCGCGCAGAAAACGTGCAAGGACCTGCTTTTATTTTATTATTTTTTTTGTCCGCTTGTTTGCCGAGGCAGCTATGTTTCACGCGAGATGCTTGCTGCGGTTGCAGAAATGAAACCGAGATACCACTTTAGACGGTCGGCAAGATGTGAAACGCGATCATGATTTGCGGCTCCGGTTTAGATCATGCTCCACTGCAACCGCGGAGACGCGTATACGGAGCACGCACACACGTCCGGCTGCTGTAAAAAGAACGCTAGTGGCCCGTGCACTGTGGGCAACTCGCTTCAAAAAAAGAAGAGAAAAAATTATCTCCGCACGCCATCACACTGCGCCATCGCACGTGCCGAAGGCCGATCGCATAAGTTATTGCCTTTCATCCGTTGGAGAGTGTAACAATGTAAGCTTAGTGGCAGGCGAAAAAATAAGGGTACAGCGGAGGAGTGAAAGGGAGCTGTTTTGTTTAGTGCTCAATGGCGGCGAATAGGCGAGGCCCGTGTCGAAAACGCACTGAGCGCAAAGGGAAATGGGTCCTTCAAGGAGCACCCTCGTCAAGACGTGGTCCAGTCACGGAGATTTTAAAACGTTCTTTCGCTGCAAGCCAGTCACTCTGGCCATAACTTAAGTAGGGTAGTCTCGGAGGGGCTTAACTTTGAAGAGATACTTAATCGGAATATCGTGTTGAGGTACATGTTTAGGCCGAATTACCTTTGTAAATTACCGAAATTATTACCTATACCGCGCGTGAAAGCTCGGTAAGTCAGAAAATACACAAAAACCAAAGTGCATGGCGACGCCCTTTTCAATTTCCCGCATCAGCTTTTCTTGACGTCGTGGATCTTGACAGCGTCTCTGCCTGCCCAGATGATCCCTTACCGATAAATAAGAAGCGTGCACTGCGCTCTACAGAGAGGGGAATGAGAAGTGATGGGTAGGGAGGTTAGTCGGAAGACAAGATATTCACTTTGCTGCCGTGCACATGGGTAACGTGCATATTGTGTTCTAAGTGAACCAAACGCTCAGCCGTAGAAGCTTTCTGGATTATTTATTTATTTATTTATTTATTTATTTATTTATTTACTTACTTACTTACCTACCCCTACTTACTCACTTACGTACGTACTTACTTACTTATTTTAATTTTCTATTTTCTTTTCTTCGCTCTCGTGGTCAGACTACGAGCGCTTGTGTTTGGTCGCAATATTGAAATAATGTAAGTGTCACCTTAAGTTTTTCCGGTAACAGTAGACTGTTTTTTCCACCGAAATATTGAGAAGAGAGTTTTGAAATAACATTCCGTGAGTTTCAACTGGTTATGTGTTGCCCCTTGTGTCCCTTTAATATGTGAAAAGTTTGCTGAAGTGGGTCATGTGGTTTAGTATAGTGAAGTGCATACAGTCATCGCCAGACGTTTACGGACCACGAGATCTGAGGCAGCGTTGAATTCCCGACATATTGTGACCGTAGCCACTATTATTGCTCCCATATACGACTATATACGAACAACGTAAGTGCGAACAACGGGTTGCATACCCTGGCTGCGAAAATATTCAGCTTTTTCCTCAGGTACACACTTACACTTACTTGCGTACACATTACACTTACTGCGGCGTGCCTCAGGGAGGAGTATTGAGTCCCACGTTGTTCAATGTGACACTCATTGGACTAGCTGAAGTTTTACCTAAAATAATCTACCTCTCGATATACGCAGATGACATCTGCCTTTGGACTTCTGCGGTCACTCGCCCTCAGGTTCGCGCGCAATTGCAGCGGGCAGCAACTTTGACATCAGCATACCTTCAAACACAAGGCTTGACTGTATCGACCGAGAAATGCGCATTGATTGCATTCACACGTAAACCTATGACACCATACCCAGTCTCCATTATTAGACGCACTATCACCTATGGAAAGACCCATCGGTTCTTGGGTGTAATAATCGATCCAAATCTTTCCTGTAGCCATCATTGCACGTACTACCTTAAGAAAAAAAACTGCTGTCGATTGCTCAGGTACTGAGATTCATGTGCGGGAAAAAATGGGGCACATCTGTACGCTCCACGCTTCACTTGTAGAGCTCTATTCCTAGGGTATCTGCGCTACAGCCTTCCAGTGTTGTCCAGTACGTGCAAGTCGAATATTCGCTCATTCGAGAGCGCACAGGGCCAAGCTTTGTGCACGTGTTTAGGACTTCCTCGCTGTTCCTCAACAACTGCAACAATCGTGCTCGCCAAAGATCATCCCATCCAAACATACGTTGTTGTGGATTGTCTAAGGACGCATATTCGTCATCTTTCACGCGTCCCCGATCGTCAGTTGTCGTTCTTGCCCTCGCAGAGACCTCGTGCAACGTTTTATGACGTCATAATCACCCATACAGATTGTCTTCCATCAGGATACACACCAGCAGCAAGGCCTTCAGTCCCCCTTGTGGTGCCTCCAACAGCGTTAGGTGCGCCTAAGTATTGCGGGTGTAAAGAAGGCCAATTATCTAAAATAGCTCTGAAACAGATGACGCTGCTATGAATCAATGAGACATAGGAGGACCAAATACACATCTATACCGATGGTTCGGTCTCATCTACCAGCTTTTCAGGTGCCATTTTCATTCCGGCTACGAAAACTACAATGAAATTCAAACTGTCACACATGAGAACATCAACGGCGGCAGAGCTTGCTGCCCTACTTGCTACCGTCAAATACCTCCTGCAAGAGACACCTCAGAAATGGGTAATCTTTTGTGACTCTAAGGCATCACTTCAGAGAGAGAGAGAGAGAGAGAGAGATGAAGAGGAAAGGCAGGCAGGTTAACCAGATATTAGTCTCCGGTTTGCTACCCTACATGACGTTGGGAGATAGGGTTAGAAAGCGGACTTCATAGTCTGCATTTTACCCCATATCACAGAACTCATGAGCAGCTGACATATCAAATAAGAGAAGACCACCATCAAGATAT
The DNA here is from genome assembly GCF_038994185.2 of Dermacentor albipictus. Taxonomy (NCBI): domain Eukaryota; kingdom Metazoa; phylum Arthropoda; class Arachnida; order Ixodida; family Ixodidae; genus Dermacentor; species Dermacentor albipictus. Next base: position 66,996,656 of record NC_091821.1, on the reverse strand, counting down.
CGCTGAAGGGCATGAAATTATATTCCAGTGGCTACCTGGTCTGGTCTGCCCATTTAGATGCCCGACCAGTTCTAATCACCTTATCCAGAACCGACGCTACAAGAAACCTTCATATCGTGGCTAACGCTATGACACACAAATAATAGTATTTTCCCAACCTCCCGAAGTGTCACCTTAATAGACTTGATCCATCCCTAATACTAGAAGTACCATCAAAAGTTTCCCACTCTGAGGCGACAGTATTGTGCCGCGTCTGGCTCGGGGTGACATTTACGAAGGCCTACTCGTTCCGCATTGGAATGGGGGATACGCCCATGTGCGACTCTTGTGAAACTATAGAAATGATTGAGCACATCCTGTCTCTGTCCCCAGTACAACGTCGAGCGTGAAGCTCTCCGGACAGCTTTGAACCGGCTGGACTCTAGACCATTTTCGGAAACGAAGATCCTTGGACTATGGGCGTACGCGTCGATGTCACAGAAAGCTACGAAAGGGTTGTTGCAGTACCTCAAGTCGACAGGTCTTGGCGACCGTGTGTGTAGGCTCGGTGCGAACCTTTAAATGTGTACGAAAATGTGCTCTCTCTACCTCCTCTCCCTTTTTCTCTCTTTTCATCCCTATGCCCCTTCCCCCAGTACAGAATAGCAAACCGGATGCGCGTCTGGTTAACTTCCCCTGCCTTTCCTCTACTATATATATCTCTCTCTTCCTCCGGTTGAGCAGACCATAAGCTATTGACATCCACTGTGCAGGCACATCGCAAAGAACGAGACGTTGTTTTCTGCCGCCCTGTCACCGTCGACAACCCAAACGTCTGAGTGCCCTCTATAATTAACTGTAATACTCTATAACACTTGTTTTAACAACCAGTTTTGGTTTCGATATATCCAGGAAACTGCTGCATCATGACGTCATCATGAACTGGCTCCGTTCCGTTCCTGCACTCTAAAAACAGTTGCACCCTTTGGGGTGTATATTTGTCCCACAACAATAATCGCCATCTGTCTTGCCCGCGTTTCCTTTCTTTAACGCTGCGAGCCCGGTACTTCCCAGTCACGAACGACATGAGCGTTATCAGTGTGACGCAGCATTCTCGACAGGAAAGTAGCGAGCGCCGAGTTTTCAAGAAAGGAAACGCAGGCAAGGCAGATGACGATTATTGTTGTTGGACAAATATACACCCCAAAGGGTGCAAACTGTTTTTAGAGTGTGCGATCTATAGAGCTGCCACACGCGAGCGCAGCCAAAAGGAACGCGCGTAGTAAGCTCCCCTCTCTCTCTTTCTCTCTCTTTATTTTTTTGTTTAAGAGTAACAGCGTCATATCCACCCTCATTGCTACACCATGTCAACAAATTTTGCCCCTATGTTGTGACATCCCGATAATGCCGGTGAAGGCCGAGCGGCCCTTCGAGACCACCTTTACACTATAATAAATTACAGTATCTTCTAAGCGCTTCCCAACTTTCATACTTGCAAAGTGTGAACCTTTTACGTGCGAGAGTCCTATGGCGAAAATTCTACGATTTGAAAAATACGTTGCACTACTCATTTAGATATCCTGTTTGTACACTCTTTTTTTATTATTATTATTATTTATTTTTTTTTTTTTGCCACTGCATGCAGCCCCCCCAACACCCAGATCTGTTGCGTCTACGTAGTACGCAGCGTCTTCCGGCGCACAGAGAGCGGCGTGATGGCGATATCGAACGGAACGGATCGAACGGCGTGAGCGCTAGGGCGGGGTGGGTGGACGTGGTGTGGAAGTGCAGCAGCGGCGGCCCCGCGGCCGCCGCTCGGAGAGGGCACGGGAAGAGGCATGTCCGTCCTCCTCTCCTTCGCTCTGATCTGGAAATTGGGGGAGAGCTGCGTGTCTGCCGGGGTCTTTTATGAGCGGCAGCTTACGGCGGGAAGCGGCACACACGGCGATGCGGTCAAGGCTCCTTTGCCGGGCGCGATCCAGAGAGGCGTGCGCGAGAGCGGACTGCAAGCCAAACAGGAAGCCCAGCACGATGTACTGCGCGCATATATGATCGCCGGCGGCGCTGTTATGTTGCTCGCGGCCGAGAGTGCTGGGAACATGCTGTCTATAGATGCCGGCCTGCGGTGACAGAAAAGGGTGTAAGTGCATGCACGCATACGTGTTCCGGTGTGCGTGTTGTGGCGAATTGGGTCTCAGAACCCCTACGGTGAGCTCGACGTTGCGACTTTGGAGTCTTCAATACCCGAGTTGAGACCAATGTCGGGAGGTGAGAGACGGAGTCTAGGACTTGGAGAAGACGAAGAACTTTGCACCTATTTATATACAACATACAACCGTGTGTGAGGTGCCCTGATGACAGGAGACCTGTTTAATGCCGCCCCCACCCACCCCGCCTGCCTGAAGATAACGTGGTTGCAGGGGGCGGAAATGGAGGGGAGGGGGGTTGCACGCATAACTATACACGTGCAAAACACACGCAACATACACACGCAAAAAATACACAATGTCACGTGTAATTTTTTTACGGCTCTCTTCGCGGACCATTCTTTACAACCCTTCGTCATTGTTGGCTCACACGGCGCCATTATCCTTGGGAACGGCAACTTGCCGCAACAGATGATAAGAAAGGATTAGAATCGAATGATAAGAATCACTGCAAGTATTGTACCAGCGGAATTGGAAGATTGTGGTGAAGCGAGGTCACATGCCACCATACGAGCATTCCAGATATCAATTTGTCCAAAAGAAGCAGTGCGATGTCGCTCACGTAGCGTCATTTGGCCGAAAACACGGATTGTTGATCATCATGATAGGCCTGAAGGATGCGTCGCTGCATACCCTCTCCGTCGTTCGCGCGCGCGACAAGGGAATAGATAAAGGAGGTACCGAAGTATTGACGCAAAAGTAAAGAAGATGATGGACATTACCAGTGCGTACTTAAGCGTTACGCAGAATTGTTATACGCGCAGATTGTTATACGCCAATTCTAAGTCGTTTTTCGGCTGCGCAAAGTTTGTCAAGAAAGCGTCGAAACCGTATAAAGATGTTTAGAGCTGCAGCAACAAACCCGCCTAAATGGGTTGCACAGGATAGGCTCTGGAATAAAGAAAAGGCTATTTGCGCAGAAGAAAAGAGTGGGGGAAAAGAAATGAACTAAGAATCAGCAACACAAGAATGCAGCTGTGCCGACTCCGCGCGGAGAATCGCGTTTATTACGAAAAGAGATAGCACGAAGATATTGGTGGCTGCGTGGCCCGATGGGACGGTGCCATGGTGCGCTGAAGGAGAGACAGCTGAGCTCTCATATAGATTCGTTTCCTTCACGTGCAAACACCTGACGAGTGATGGTAAACAAAAACATAACGCGGGTTTCTGTGGCGACTGTCGGTGGTTATTAAAAAGTAAGCATTCGAGATAAACTAATAAGGAATTCTTAATGGCCCCTCTGCATAGCATTGCCGAAATATTAGAATTTCCGTGATAATTATCAATGCAGTTATTAATAATAAAATTGATCGAAACATTTTTAATCGTAATTTTTCAAGTTGTAATTGCGAAATTGAAGCCCGCCAGCAATAGAAGCCTAGCCTAATAATAATAATAATAATAATAATAATAATAATAATAATTATTATTATTATTATTATTATTATTATTATTATTATTATTATTATTATTATTATTATTATTATTATTATTATTATTATTATTATTATTATTATTATTATTAGGCTAGGCTTCTATTGCTGGCGGGCTTCAATTTCGCAATTACAACTTGAAAAATTACGATTAAAAATGTTTCGATCAATTTTATTATTAATAACTGCATTGATAATTATCACGGAAATTCTAATATTTCGGCAATGCTATGCAGAGGGGCCATTAAGAATTCCTTATTAGTTTATCTCGAATGCTTACTTTTTAATAACCACCGACAGTCGCCACAGAAACCCGCGTTATGTTTTTTATTATTATTATTATTATTATTATTATTATTATTATTATTATTATTATTATTATTATTATTATTATTATTATTATTATTATTATTATTATTATTATTATTATTATTGCCATCAAAACACCAAACAACATAAACACGCCGGTCCAAGCCTCACTTGGCTGGTAGAACCGTGCCTATGAATGTGATACACATGGCAAAAAAGAAAAAAAAATGCATAAATTGATCAGACATGTGGAATAAAAAAAAATTAAAGAAAAAAGATAATAAATCGGTCGATCGATCAAAGGTGTTTATTAAAGTGCCCAGGAACAAGCTCGCGGGTCTTGGTGCCGGCGCACTTGACAAAACAATGCCCAGGAACAACAATGCAAACTCACACACACATACACATGCGCGCACAAATAAAAAATCAATACTAGTTCCGCGAATACAGATTTTAACAGAGCATAAAGTGTCTACACGAAGAGAATACAAAGCAAAAGTGGAGAAAGAAAAAAAGGATTACATTATGACGGAACACACAGCGGATATGAGAGTTTTTGTTCAGTTACTGAAATCCCTCTGCAGCTCCTTTCAGAAAGCTATTAAAATTAGGCCTGAAGATATCTAGGCACCCTGAATAGGCGTTATGTGTCGCCTGCACTCTAGATCATCATCATCATCATCATCATCATCATCATCATCATCATCTTTTGTGTCCACTGCAGGAGGAAAGCCTCTTCCCGCGATCTCCAATTGCCCCTGTCCTGCGCCAACCGATTCCAACTAGCACCCGCAAATTTCCTGACTTCGTCGCACCACCTAGACTTTTGTCGTCCTATACTGCACTTCCCTTCTCTTGGTACCCATTCTGTCACCCTAATGGTCTGTCACCCTGATGTCTACTCTACGCATTACATGACCTGCCCAGCACCATTTTTTTCTATTCATGTCAAATAAAATGTCGTCTATACCCGTTTGCTCTCTGATCAAACCACTCTCTTTCTGTCTCTTAATGTTATGCCTAGCATTATTCACTCCATCGCTCTTTGCGCAGTCCTTAACTTTTTCTCAAGCTTCTTTGTCAGCTTCTTTGTCAGACTCTAGATAGAGAGTCACACAACTTTGAAGGCTGAAAGGCGCGCTGTTTCCTTGTGCCTTGATGCGGAATGTAAATGCGCACCTTATAAAGCAAGGCCGAGCAGCAGATTTGTCCCTGTAATAATTTGTGGAGAAAAACCAGATCCGATTTGTTGCGTCTACGGGTGAGGGTAGGTAACGTGAGGGTCTGTGTTATATATATGGAAATGGAAGGATGTTGACAGAATCTATGTTTTCGATTTCGAGAAGTTTTTCGATTTTCGAGAAGTTCACAGTTTGACCTACAAGTGCAGCCTCAATCCACGGAGGCGTGCGTACTCAAGAACTGGAAGGCGTACGCTCTTACATAGTTAAAACGACCCAGGTTGTTTGGAGTCTTTCGTCACCCGACATACTGTGCCGAACATTCGAAGTGCACGCTGCTTCGTTTGTTGAGCATGGGGCGAGAAACTCGGAGAGCTATCGAAGTACGCTCCAAGGTCCTTCGTTCCCTGAGCTCTTGGCAGGAGAACGTTTTTTAACGCTATAGGAAAATGAAGTCCTGTTAGCCTTCCACGTGAAGCTTACAACTTTCGTTTTTAATGAATTTATGACCAGCTTGTTTTCAGCGCACCATGGCGCAAAATTTGTAATGTCCTTCTGAAGAGCGGCGCAATTATTTACATTCTTTGGCGCTTTTGAAATTTTCGCGTCATCAGCATATAACAATATTGAAGGGTTTTGAATGACTGCCAAAACGTCGTTAATAAACAGCGAGAAAAGAAGAGGGCCCAGGACAGACCCTTGAGGAACTCCACCTGTAACCGCATAAAGTTCTGACCACTTACCTTCTACGCTAACGTAGCAGTACGGGTCACTTAGGTAGCTTCTTATCAACGATGTGACAGACTGGTACAGATCAAGTTGTGTCAACTTTTGAAGGAGTATTCAAACGCCTTACTGAGGTCGGAATAAATGACATCGAGCTGTTCTTTCTCATACACTGCTTGAGAGGCATGCATCACGAAGCGAACGATGTTGGTAGTTGTGGAGTGTCCCGATGTGAATCCATGCTGCTGAGGAATGATAGTATTTTTAATAGAAGATTAAAATATTGAGTGCAGAGTTGACTCGAATAAGTTAGATTCTGCGCATAGGAGAGAAATAGGCCTGTAGTTGCACGCAGCAGGTTTTACCCCTGACATAAAGACGGGAACGACCCGCGGTATTTTCCTATCCTTTGGGAATGTGTTCATATTTAAAGCAGAATTAAAAATACAAGTAAGCACTGGAACAAGCAAAGACCGTATGACTTAATCAAAGCAAGTGGAATATATGTCATCATTACCACACGAAAAAGACTGTTTTAAGCATTTGATGCTCTTAAAGACAAGTTCTTCTGAAACCGGTAGACTTGAATCCAGGGAAGGGTGATTGGAAAGCTCACCAACTCCGTCACTGTACCCTTCACCGCACACAGACCCGAAGTGTACGGCGAAGGAGCCCGCGACATCAGGAACATGTTGGCTGTCGCCACTAAGTAGAGAGATATCTTGTTTCGCATTGATGGACGACTGTTCACGAACGTGTCTCCAAAAAGGCTTTGAATTTTTACAAGTCGGAGCTTTCTCATGTGCTATATAGATGGAATGATCACGCTTGTAAAGACGTTTATAGAGTGCCCTGTACATTTTAAAATCTATGTGCCAGTGTTCCTGATTTGTACGCTGTGCATTCCTGTAAGCACGCTTTGAAAACAGCTTTAAAGCTGTTTCCAGTTCGACAGAAATCCATTGGGAAAACTTGGAGTGTTTAGCACCTTTTAGTGGTACAAGGTTCTTCATTTCATCGTGAATAATATTCGTGAATGCCGTGACTTGGTCCCCCATTAACAAATCTTAGTTCCGCTACTGAAGACACGTCGGCAATATTTAGATAGTGGTAATGACCCACGTAATCTCCGCTTGAGAAATTAAAAGACTGCTGTATCCTTTTATTACCTGCTACTAGGTATCGCGAATTGTAATGAAATATGAAGCGGGGGAAGATATTTATCTGGCTTAACAAGGGGAAAGTCGCCACAAGACAGATTCACAGCTTCTGCATTACTAAGGCATAGGTCTAGTACATTGTCACAAGAGTTCAGAATATTGTTAAATTAGCGCGGAGATGTAAAAGATATAAGATCAAGTAACGAGTTCTACTTGGCAAATAAGTAAAAAGAATGGGTTGAAATTTTACCAGTTTGCCAGGAAATCCCAGGCATATTAATATCACCAATTATTAGTATTTTGTGGTTAGCATGACCGATATAACATTTTCAATAGTGGCTAGAATTGTCACGTACATGTCAATGTTCATATCAGGCGCAACATAGAAATTCCCTTCTAATAGTCTATTGCTATATAAGCACCAAAAATCTCCGCCCAGACATATTCTGTTACAATTAATAATAATAATAATAATAATAATAATAATAATAATAATAATAATAATAATAATAATAATAATAATAATAATAATAATAATAATAATAATAATAATAATAATAATAATAATAATAATAATAATAATAATAAACATTGTGCTCATAGCATGAGGTCCGAGAAATGCCTTTGATGTTCCTGTTACGCTTTTTTCCGTAGAACGTTTTTCCAGGGTGTGGAAACGTTACAAGTGGGACGGCAATGCATTTCGACGCAAATTTCGAGTAATTATTTCTCAAAACTGGTGCAAGACATAGAGTTTCAAGCAATAGCTGCCGGGGCGTCGCAGTGGCTTGGGCGTTGCGCTGCTAAGCACGTGGTCGCGGGACCAAACCGCGGACGCGGCGGCCGCAATTCGATGGGGACGAATTGCAAAAACGCCCGTGGACCGTGCATTGGGAGTGCACGTTAGAGAACTCTGGGTGGCCAAAATTAATCCGGGGTCCCCCACTACGGCGTACCTCATAATGAGATCGCGGATCTGGCACGTATATAACCAAAGACTTCAGTTTCGAGCGAAACGGTATGGTTCGAGTGGTGAGTGATCTCAACTCTGCGATTATACGCAACATGCCCCCTAAAGTCGTCAATTTAAAGTTTTAAATAAATTTAAATTTTCGCAGTTGATAAGCTTGTTGGCGAGTATCGCGCAAATTCTGATGCTCGCCTCTTCCGCGAAGGTGAGTCAGCAAACATTATCGTTCTGTCTCGAATCCTCTATTTTTTAATGACCACCGACCGTCGTCGTTGGACAAAGGCGCGACGGCGAACACAAAGATGCAGGGGCCGATACAACGTACGGATTCCTTTCTCTCCATTCTATGACATTCTTATCGTTAACCACCCACTACCGACCGATTGCGGTGTAACGTAGGCGAAGCGCCACTCGGGCCATTGACGAAGCACACACACACACACACACACACACACACACACACACACACACACACACACACACACACACACACACACACACATATATATATATATATATATATATATATATATATATATATATATATATATATATATATATATCATAAGCAGCCCAGAAACACTGACACCAAGGCCAATATAATATAGGAGAAATTACTTGTGCTTAATAAATGAAATAAAGAGATGATAAATTAATGGAAATTAAAGTGGATGAAAACTGCTAAAGTGGTTCGGTTCCCACCTGCGGCAAGTTGTTTTTTCATCCACTTTAATTTCCATTAATTTATCGTTTCTTTATTTCATTTATTAAGCACAAGGAATTTCCCCTATGTTGTCCTTGGTGTCAGTGTTTGTTGGCTTCTTATGATATGACGAATAAAAATTCGGGCCCCTCGGTTAACCCCTTTCTTCTCGTCTCTATATATACATATACATATATATATATATATATATATATATATATATATATATATATATATATATATATATATATATATATATATATATATATATATATATATATATATATATATATATATATATATATATATATATATATATATATATATATATATATATATATAATTGGAATAGAATCATAGCATTGTCCCGACCCTGGTAGTTTCTGCGTGGCTTTCTTGCGAGTATGTGCGTATGTCGTGCACGGAGCAGCAGAGCAGCAAAGCCGCGAAAACCTTTTGCGGTCTATGGGTCATCCGAACAGAGCATCACCGAGTGAGCGCCTAGCAAAAACATAGCAGCGACTGTGCTAGTGCAAACTGTAAACAGTGTCGAGCTGGGGACGCTGCCAAGCTGCCGGTGCAGTCTCACGTGATGCGGGCCGCGATACTGAGGAGGAACGGTTTCAGGGGCCTCAACGTTCCCGCGAAAATTGCGAACGCGAGCCCAACTACGAACTCGAAAATTGGAATCACCGGGAGGGGGAAAAAGGAAGACAAGAAAGAAATGAAAGAAAAAAAAGAGAGGAAAGAGTTACGGAGCGGCCGCATTGTCCCGCGGTTTTCAATTTGTATACCGCCAGTGTCTCCGTTCGCGAGTGCTTGTTTACTTAACCCCGTCGCAGAACAAACTTCATTATTAAGAAAAGAACGTTCCAACGCCCCCCCCCCCCACCTCCCCTCCGAATGTATACACAAATGCACGCAACAAGGCAAGAAGGGAGGGAGAATGCCACAGCGGGAAAAAACTCGATGCACAACGAACACGGTCCACTTCGTGGTTTACTGCCTGGCGAGGGGCCGGCAAGGCGGTCAGAAAAGAAACGAAAATAAAAACTGGAAAACGGGGTCTACACGCCCCACACAAAAGAAGACGAAGGCGCGATAAGAAAGGTCGCACTGGGGGCAGGAAAAATAAAACAATAAAACAAAGGAGGGGGATCAACACGCCCCTTTAAATACGCGCCCCGCGAGACGATGCGCGAGTGTACAGGCGTGGAACTCTTGCAGAGAAAACAAACCGACGAACGAACAAAGCGCGGCGAAAAAAAAAAAGAGAAAGAATCTACGAAGGTGAACAATGCACGCGTTTCGTTTCCACGGCCAAAGGGCAAGCCCACGTAATGGCGCCGTACATTCGACTCTCGGTGTGAGGGGCAGGGGGGACGCGAGCTGGTCCCTCATTCTGAGACTGCAGCTCCTCCAGCGAGAACGTGCTTCGGCGCGCAGTGGGAATGAACTTTTGCGGCGGCGCGTCGCGTTTAACATCGTTGCGTGCGCGGCGACGTCTGCTCTCCGGCAGTTCACTCACTCGCCGGTTCTCGCTACGTTCTTTGCTTTTGACGTGTGAACGCTTCTGTATGCACTAATTAAGCGTGATGATAAAGGACCTCTCCAGCTGACCGAGAGAGATTATACAACCCTTAACATGCGATCCTTTTTGTTTCTTTTTTCTTCGCTCTCTTCGTCAACTTCATTAGACAGACCGCGGCGGCAAGCGCTTGCGTGCCTCTTGCCCGTGAGCGTGCACGAACTACGCGCATATACGAGTTTCGGGTTGCGGAAGACGATGCTGAAGTGGACGCAAACTAGGCGGTGCTAAATTGAAGTGGCCCCGCTTCAGACAAAGGACGCTAAGCGGCTCGCCGGGAACGCGCAGTCAAAGGTCTTCCTGCACGTGAGCATTATATACAGTGAGCCAGCGCGGGACGACCGGAGTTAAATCTTCGCTGGCTGTTATCGCGGTGCTACTACATCGTTCACACTGTATAGGGAGCCTTCGTGCAAGCCGCCGTGGCACGGCGGCGTTGTGATTATACAGCGAGTTCCAAGCGAGCTAGACAACGTAAGAAAAGAAAGAAACCGTGTCGTCGGACTGCGTTCCGAATGACAGCGACAAGAAAAGCAAATCACAGTTCCCAGGAAACAAAGACCACGGAGAAATAGCGATCGCGGATTGCATTAAGCCACGCACGACTCACGTCCCTGCGAATGGTTCTTGTTCTCTCGATCTATTCTTTATTTTATTTTTATATTGTATTCGAAGTTTTCCATCTCTGGTATCATTCTCGCGCGTTTTATATGTAGCTAGAGTTTGAACAAAATTGAAGCCGAAGTTACTGGACATTCTTACCGCACAAGAGGTACCTTAGTACCTTCAAACGAACCACATATTGTTTTCAGCCTTCAGTATTTCAGCATTGACTCCTGTTCGACGGCCGGCTTCCGCATTTAGTCACAAAGACAGACAACACGTTTGATTAAGTTTTTGTGCACCCGAAGTGCCTCGGGAGGTTCGTATAAGCCGGTGCCGGGAACATTCACGCCGCAGATTTCGAAATCAGCAGACCCAGTCTTTTTTTTTTCTTTACTGTATTGTGAACTTTTTTCGTACTTTGAATTTTGCTGCGTTGACTGAGGTCACATTCCTCCCGAGACCGAACAAAAGTAAGAGCACCTTTTCTTCCTTCTTTTTCAACACTGCATAGAAGTACACACCCCCTGACCAAAGCTGTCTGCGGCGCTGTCAACTATGTCTCTCTCTCTCTCTCTCTCTCTCTCTCTCTCTCTCTCTCTCTCTATATATATATATATATATATATATATATATATATATATATATATATATATATATATATATATATATAGAGAGAGAGAGAGAGAGAGAGAGAGAGAGAGAGAGAGAGAGAGAGACGTATATATCATATAGAGCCGTGACCAGCGACGACATTGGACTGGCGTATTCCACGATTTTCCCTCATACCTGCATTTTCGTTTCCTTAAAAAGGCCACCATACAGCGGAGATGAGCGGCAGTTGGTGGAGCTGGAAACAGAACGGACGGTTCTCCCTCGCTAAAGAAACGGTAGAGCGCGGTGTTTACCGCAACTGAAATCCTTGCTTCTTTCCCTTTCCCCTCACCAAGTGTAGGGTAGCCATTCGGGCACGTCCTTGGTTACCCTCCCTACGTTTCTCTCTTCGTTTCTCCCTTGCTTCTTGTGTATAGGCACCCATCATGCCCATGTGTGCGTGCGCATTCACCTGTTCGTGGGCGTATGCGTCAGTGCACCTGCACCCAATGCTCAGAGAGGAAGGAGGAAGAGCGAGAAGTTCCTCTGGGTTTCATTCACCGCACCCACCTGAGTATAGCATCTCGCAAAAAGGCGATGCAAAATCTTAATAATGACAGTGGCTGTAAAAATCTCATCACCATTTGCTGGCTCTTCCATTTTTTGTTCTACGCTGCCTTAGGCTTATGTTTGCATTTACAGTTCCCGTTGTACGCTCGCCAAACCTGGATGTGGAATCCCTTCCCGCTCTTTCACTCCCCTCCTCTTACATCGCTCGCCCTGCGCAGGTCGGGAATTAAACGCACCACTTCATATACATGCGTCTACAGGAACCCGACAATTTCACGTCGACTGTCTAATGCGCCGGACCCACAGGAGTCCTAGCTGGGCCGGCTGGTTAAGGCCCTTCTGCATTTGGGCTTGTAGGGGGGTTCGATTCTTTCTGCCTGCTTGGCGAACTGCACGAAGGCGCTGTCGGGTCGGTCGTCATCAGTCTGACTGCCGACTCGACCCACTGTAGCGTCGAGTTCGTGTAAACCGAAGCTCGCACGAGTGAACAACAGCAGCCGCTGAGCCGCAGCAAGCAGGTATGTCTTTCGTGCTTTGCACGGCTTCGTACAGTACGTGCCTAAGAAAAGGCGGCGCGTGCCTTGCAAAGCGTTACTTCGCAAGTCGACACTCATCTCGTCCGCAGCCCACACAACCGCTGAGTGAACCGGACGCTGGAAGCTGCGCAGGCTTTCATCGTCTTCGCCGGCGCTGACCGCAGGCTGGCACGGCGCCAGCGGGCGCGCTCTTTTGTTATATAGCGCCGCTAGCTCCTCTGCCACCGCTCTTGATATCTCCGCGGGGCCCGAGCTTTTGTCTCCGGCCGCCGCCGCGTACACCCGTCACATGCATGAGCAAGATGACCGCAGGATGGGGAGGGGGTGCTGTTAGACCTGTTATGTCCCAGCTGGCCATTCGTACTGTTTCGCAGTTCGGCACCGCGTCTTTGTGCCCGCGCGCGCCATAAAGGGCGCCTCCTTTCGCGCGGTCAACACGGCGGCCAGGTGCTGGCAATCTCGCGCGGAAGTTGTTTGTGCCACGTGCTCGTGACACGGAATACGTAGTACACTATATACGCCGCGCTGCAAGGACTTCGCTCGACAAGTGCGGCTGTGTGCGCTGCGGCACTCGTCTCAATTAATGCACTCAGTCGGAGGCGCGAAACATTGCAAGTCAAATCGCTCAGCTTAAGCTATATTGCACGCGGGCGTGCGCAAGTGTCTCCATACATATACTGGCTACGAAAGCAGGAAAGAAGAAAGGAAAAAGCAGACAAATCAAGAGTGACCTGTTGTTTTGTCTTAACCCACGGCTGCAACTCTGTTAGCAGTTGCGCCGTATCCAGGAAAATTAATGCCGACGGCTTGGTCAAATATGTACACTGCAAGCTAATTTGGAAATTGTTCGATGGTAGGACTCCACGTGAGAAACAAAGCGGAACCTGCAGAGGCCGGTGAACTCTTCGTGTATGCGTATAAAGGTGAAACCATGCAAAACTTAACGTATAGCTTCTTCCTGCGGTGCAGGTAGCGTTGGAATGTCGCACTAAATAGCGAACGTGAAACGCAGAACACTGACAAATGGGCGCCGCTGTTTTATGGCTCTTCCTTGCACTTGCCACTGGAGTAGACGGTGATTTCGTCGACTGCATGATTTCGCACGCGTGCACATGCGCTACTTTTTCCTGACGGTCGTTTTGCGCGTGCGTTTAGTTTGCAAACACCCCGTGTCCTCAAATGCATACAAGCTCGGTCGGCGCAACTCGATGCCCGTTGAGTTGTCTTGTACCAGCGTCCCGCTAACATCGTTTGGAACGTACATTCCCCATTATGAAGCAGCGGTACAATTTTACTATATGAGGCTTGTCCCTCTACCTAATGGCAGGCGTCGAAACTGCGCTGTGTTCAATGTACTGCGCTGCCATGGGTTTTGCCGAAATGCTCAACATCCGACTCCTAAGTGCGCCTTCATGTGCACACTCACGAAAACTTTATCTGAACCATCAGTAGGCCCGGCTTCAACTTTTACCACGCCCATCAACAAGCCATTGGTTTTTTGCACTTCCCCGCTTGCAGGTGTGGTAGCATTTTTTTTTTTTTGCGCCTAGCATATCACATTTCATCCATCCTACGGTGATCTGTGATCATCAATTCCAGGTTGATCCTCTTACGAGTCGCGCGATAATGAACTTCAATCCCTTCGTCGCCCCCCCTCCCCTCCCCCACCCCAAAAATAAAGTGCCGATTGAAATCACTTCCCAGCCTGCATAGTGTCGGTAACAGAAGCGAGCGCGTTCCAGGCTGTTCTTTCTGATATTTTATGCAAGAATGGTGCTTCGTATGTTAGACTCTCGTATTTTGTACACTATTGCTATATATTATATTTCTTGTTTATATTTGAAACCCCACTTCTCTCGCTAATGCTTCGGCACTGTGAGTAAATAAATGAAATGAAATGAACCTGCAGGAACGGCACGCCTCAACAATTTTCCGTGCGGTTCTCGCCGATAATGCGAGCGCATTTAGCTCCGATGCAATATTTGGCGACGCCGAAGCCCACTCGAGTGAACGTAATGTCTCTTTCTTGAAAGGTACCCACTGCCGCCGCAGGTCGGGGTTCTGTTTCGAATGATGCTCAGCGCAACATGAATGACAAGTTCGCGCTTTCCGCTTATTAGCTGGGGCGAACACGCAAGTGCCTATAAGTCCCACAGGTTCTTTTTGTTCAGTCGTCTGCCATACAGCGTGCCCGCGATTTGCTGCGGTGCACAACCACCCAGACCCCAAAATACTACAGATGGCATGCCAGTAATCTGGCTGAAATAACGCCGTTGCACGAGGCACTATTCATTGCAAAGGAGTGCATCTGCTGCGTCTGCCTTCGATTTCGATCAAGAATCACTCCACGCTCAACTCTGGCACAGCGCATGACAGCAGTACCACCATATGCCTAGTCATTCAGACATGTGACCCATGTTCACTTCGAAGAATATGATTCGAGAGAAGCCCGCAGGCACTCTAGGCAAGGCGTTGTAAGAGGTGCCCCTTTCAACAATAACATTCGTCTTGCGTGCTCATTAAGTATACGAGTCGTCTCTAGCATGTTTGCTCATGCGCCGAAAACGCTGTGATAAAGTGTGCTCGAAGCTTAATATCAAGGAAATATTCTCCGAAATGTCGGAACTACACTCGAGCGGTGTTATTTAGGTATTAAATTCCAGGCCACATTTAACGGTCACGAATGGCAGGCGCACAGAAGGTATACAGTTCAATGTCCTTCTGCTGGAACGCCGTGGTTGTGACTAACAAAAAATTGCGCCCTTCGGTTTCTCTCCTTAGCGCTCAGTGCAAGGAAGGATGTTTCGTGTCTGCCTGCCGCCTCAGTTTTATAAATATTTCATGAATTCTTAACGCGTCCTACATGCATGAGCTTCTCGTGGCTAAACCTTATGTTTGAGTGATGTGTGTGACAACCCTGCATGCTTCCTGTCACGAGCGATGGATGCGTCGACGGCAAAAAATTCAGTGCGCCCTATAAGTTGCACCGCCAGGAGAGAGTGTATAGCTGACAATTGAGCAGTGCTTTCCAAACGAGCAATCGGAAAAGCCGGAAACGGGTTAGTGGCTCAAACTTTGCAGATCGGCGGCTACGCGCTGAACACATTTCAATACCACATACTATGCAAACCTACACGTGACTTCTTTCACGATTAAAAAATGTAGACCGAACACATAACCTTGATATGTGTGCGTAAAACGAAGCTTTTTTTTTTTTAGAACGTTTTAGATGTCCATATCTACGAGGTTTTTCGTGTTCCTTCCTTTGAGGAAAGCATATGGAATATAAATCAAGATCTGGGTAGCAGTTACTTGCCGATGGATGCCCGCACAAGGTGCAGTATGACTCACTGGCGCGAATTCAAAACCGCGTTTTCAATTATCGCAATCCTTCTGGACATTTACAAGTGCGCACGTCCTAATAAAAACAGCCAGGGCTATTTTTTTGCCGTTCTACAGGGAGTACTCGTCAAAGCGAAATTTCGATTACGCGGGGCGATATCGATGGATCAGCAGAATTATTTACCCCAGGCGTCGTCCGGTATTGAGCAATGCTGAAGAGATTTATAGTGCATAAGATGTGAGAAAGAAAGAATTAAGCGCAACAAATTGTTCCTTGATAAATGCAACGTTCTACATTTAAAACACCGTGCATATTGGATTGCTAAGGTACAGAAATCAAGCGCATAAACGAGGTAAAATTGAAATTGTGTGTGGATACAGGCTCATTCGATCATGTATCGAGCAAGACATTATGCGTCACTGGATAACTGCTGGTAATACACAGCTGGGCCGATTAAATTCATGATTGCCTGTCGGTGCCCTCCTTCAGGCCGGAGTCCACACGCTCGTGCAAGAGCTCAATAAAGTACACTCATGTGCGCCATAATAAAGCACAAATGAGTAAGCAATAGCAATAACTTGGGGCAATAAAATCCTGGGTGATCAAACAGAATGCGAGACAAACAGGCAACGGCTTCCAATTGCGGACGCACGTACGGTGCCTGCCGATGTCGGGACGTTTTTGCGTGTCTCAGCGCTTTCTCGTACGTATATCGAGAAGTATAGTGTATGTCGCCTGCTTTCAGGAACAGGGCGGCTTCCATATTGACCAGGTGCGCACTGTTCAAGGTGACACAACCTAACCGGTGCCAGAAATTGGCTGTATCGCCCGGTAAGATCCAACGTTGTGGAAGCGCTAGAGCGACTTGGTACACTGCCCGCATGCCCGCGAATCAAAAGTAGTGTGTCACATATCGGAAGAAAAAAAAAAATACCGAGAGTGAACATTATTTACGTGAGTCAATACTAACACCATATGTTGGAATGAGAATGCGGCGAGTTATTACGTAGATAGTAACCAAATTATCTATAGGTTGCATTGTTTTGTTTTTGTTTGCTGTATTTTTCTCCGGGTTCATTTTACCAGCGTTTCACAACTTATGACGTGCATGTAGTGGATGTCTCAGCAGGCGCTACGGTTATCTTGCATTAGGGGATGGGTCTCTGCGAAATCAGCATACAAATGGCAAAATAATTCTCGATGCGTCTAGGATGTGAAAGAAATATAACAGCTCAAGCAAGGTGCTCTGTAAAGTTTCTCAAGACAAGGCGTCAGGAGGCAGCTGAGAGCAAGCGAGCACTTTGCAGGGGCAACATTGAACGTCTCTCTCTGTCCATGGTGAGAATGCCGCACCGACACGAACTCGACGCATCTGAAGTGACGACGAAACGCAGTCTGCCTTGGACGTGACTCTGAGGCGACGCGAGTTGCGTGCTGCTGGCGCACAGCAAAGGTGTCTACTCCGCAATAATCTGTCTGTCACCTGCGCCTACTGCAGTGTTGCCTCTGGTTTCACAAATATCTCTTGTGCACAAGAGGCACCGCGGAGAGTTCGCTATATGGGCAAACTGTCGAGACATTGACCCATAATAAAGAAAAGAGAAGAAAAACAATATCCACGAGAAGAAAAAGAGAAGAAAAACAATATCCACGCAAGGTGCCGGAACCACACTGTGTTGATTCATAGATTGACGCCTAAAATCACTTGACCGCTAAGCGCCTGAAGTGATGAATTTTGATCACTGCTACCACAGCGTTGCACGTTAGGTGCGAATGGTGGCTCAGCCAATATTGGGCTCTTCTGTCTACTTCATGAAGTTAGGTTCGCAGTACACAGGACTATAAGTTCGACCCGCGTATGCCGGCTCGAAATGTCAAGAGACGGTGCTCTGTAAAGTCATCCACGAGGCCTGAATGATTACTTTCTTTGACCGTCTATAAACTTGGTAGGTAGCCATAATTATCTGCTCCGCCCTTTTCCGCACCAGGACACTAGCAAAACTATCTGGTCCTAAAGGTCGTCGTGCTCCCTCTTGTAAGGCAGCTTTCTTTCCTCTCACGCAACCACAGCTGATTCTGGCATTAATATCCCCAGTACAGATAACGTGAAACCACCGGCCGCTCGCCTAGAACGGCTCTGCGCGCGTCTGGCTGCGGCCGGGCGACAGCAGCCGGCGTGTACACAGGAGGCATCCAAGGCAATACTGGGCGGGGCGGGGCCATTCATGCGCTCTGCGCCGTCCTCGTCAACGCGAAAGAGAGCCGCAGTGCCCAGAATACGTGACCTCCGGACGGCCGCCACCACGCGTGCAGGTCGCCATTGTGTCCCGCTGCGCGTGCCAGCACGCAGCCAAGCCAAGACGAAATGTGCTGGACAATGGCACCCCACCTGCTCTTGTGCCTGCCTCTGCGGTCAGCGCATGCAGCGGCGGTCACCACCGGCGCCGCCGCGAAGAACGAGCAGAGATCGGCCGCAGCGATCTCCGCGCGGTTCTTGAGGTGGCTTCGCGGTCCGCCGGCGGCGCGGAATGCCGGCGTCGGATGCGCAGGACGACGCGTACGCGCTGTGGACGCCCGGGCGCATTACACAGGCAGCGCCGGAACAGGCAGCCGCCGGCGTTGTTGTGGCTGTGCTTGCCGCTGCTTGTGCGGGGCCACGGTGTCAAAGGATGAAAGGGGATGCACAAAGGGCACACGCAACACAACGGCCGTACTCGCGTCGGAAGCAATCCGCGCGCGCTGACGATGGATGGGGTGAAACTGTGCGTCGGCTGCGTTGCGCCGCCGATGTATTGTATCACGCGCGGGACCGGTGTAGTTGCGATTACGCGCGGGCCCGCAGCCGATGGTCCCGCGCCTGCTAAATGTTTGGCGCAATTTTTCGTGACAGAGATCTACTGAGAAACGGGCAAGATGGATGCTTCCAGTTATATTCCGCAAGAATGAACTACTTGGTACTGGAAGTGTACGGGTATGAGTCGAAGGTCGCTGTTCGGCTAAATTAGCAGGTAGAAATAGATCAGGTTGGAAGGCTCGTGGCCATGGCCTCTGCTGCAACTCCTGGTAGCGACAACTTTCGCATGAGGGGCCGAATTCACGAAGTTTTCTGTGCGTAAGTGTTGTTTGTCATTGGCCCGCCGCCTTCGCCAACGATATGTCCGACATCACGACCGGTTGGCGCCTGCTCTTACGAACAGTTCTAGCATAATACATTTCCTTATGAATACGGGTCCCGGCACAGAAGAAAGAAATACTTTGCGCGCTTGTCCGCAGAAAGCTTGCAAGAATATGTTAGCGGGTCGACCGCGCCTGACGTAACAGATGTAACGCCACACGAGCTATGCTTGTGGTCTGCAGTTGGCCTTGGGCCATCGCATTTGTCGCAGTCGTTCCGGGTCACACTCGCCTCTGCCACATTCGTCAGAGGAGAAGATCAGAAAAAATTGAAGTTATGCCTCAATCGTGTGTAGGTTAAATCATACCTGCCACGGTCCTAATTTTTCTTAAGCTTTACGAATTTGGGCTCGTTTTACAATTTTACGAAGGTTGCGTCCGGTTTTATCAAAAATACATTCTGTCCGCAAACAAGTGGCGTTCGTCGGTCCCCGACCATATACAGGGTGTCCCAACTATCATGCACCAAACTTTAAATATATGCAAATGCCACGTAGCTGGGCAGAACCAAGGTAATGTTGTTTGCCATCGCATCTAGATACTCAGATCATTTTTCGCATTCCGCCTAATTACACAATTAATCTTAATTAATTAATCACTCAACTTCTAAAATATTATAGTTAGATTAAAAGTATCAGTGAGAAAATTGCAGAGAAACATGAAAAACTCCCGATACAGCTTTCTGTTGCTTAATACGTGCTACATAAAAGTGTTCTTACGCGCATGAAAGCAGCCCGCGAACACACGCAAAGTGGCTCGAACGGCCAGTCGAGCGGCAATTTTACGTCTATTCGCGGAATGCTTTCACGGTCGGAAAAACACTATTATGTAGCACGTATTGAGCAACGGAAAGCTGTATCGGGAGCTTTTTCATGCTGCTCTTCAACTTTCTCATTTACACTTTTCATCTGAAGAAAGCAAGTAACAGCGCTGAACAACAGGACGTGACTGAGACAGACGAAGAGCTGACTTTCAACCAATACTTTATTGCGCACACAGCAATAGTCACGCCTCAGTCACGCCCCGTTGTTCAGCGCTGTTACTCGTTCTGTTCACACATGTACACACCAGCCCATGTTTGCATGTTATCGCACTTTTCAATAATTATAATAGTTGAGAAGTTGATTGATTGATTAATTATTCAAGACTAATCATGTAATTGAGCGGAATGAAAAACATAATCTGATCATCTCCAAGTGACAGCGAACAACACTACCTTGGTTCTGTCCAGCTACGTGGTGTTTGCATACTTTAAATGTTGGTGCATGATAGTTGGGGCACCCTATATAAACCACCTAAAAGGTGGCGTTGTCCTATACCACCGCAGCTCTTCTGATGGTGAAAGGATGCAAAAGAGTGCGTTCTTAAATGATCGATCAAGTTCATACACACAAGTTCCTGAAGCAGGCGAAATCGGTATCCCCAATGTCCCTGGAAAAGTTGCTGCACTCTAAAAACGTGTTGCTTGCCAAGTGAGCTTTACGAAAATGCCCATGTCTTTCTGAAGATATGTCTCCTTAGGGCGAACTTTACAGAAGAAATGTTTAACTCACCCTCCCTTTCTTTTTCTCTCTTTAGTTGTTGTGCGCGTATAATTTTGAGAATTTTGGAATTCACAAGTTGGCAGATTTGATTAGGTCAACCGAAGACATTAACGGTGCAGAGTGGGAATATATTGAGAGGATAATACAGGGAGGAACATGACTGTCATGGTCGTTGTGCCGTGAGGTACATACTCTTGCCGCAGGCTCGTGCTCTTTTAGTGCCCTACGGTATTTTCCTAAATCCGTCGCCCCCCCCCCCCTTCCAAGAGAGACAGACAGACATACAGACTGACAGACGCGCGCACAAACGCGCAATGATACATAGAGACAGCGAACCAAGCACACAAAGAAGACGAATGGACGCGAGAAGGCAGGAGGGAGCCGAGCACAAGAGGTGTAATGAACGCAGTTGTAAAGCAACACTGCAGTGACTCGTTACTCGAAAGCTAATCACGAGCTATTCATAACAATCAGCTTGAATGGCCGCTTTGTTCATAGCAGGCGCATGCTCCTGCGCGCTTCTATATAAGACAGCACGAGCTACATCCCACGCAGTGGCCACGGGCAAAATACGACTCTTAAGGCGTTCAAGCCCGAGAAAAATATCGCGCCTGCAGCAGACGAGACTATACAGACACATAAGAACCTCCTTAAGACGAGCCGCGGCCGTATATCTGCGTCGACGCGTGCACCCGCGCGGGTCCGTCCCTCTCAATTTTCCTCTTTCTTTGGGGGCCATTCTATTTTCGGGCACTGCTCGCACGAGCCGCAGTCGCTCTGCTTTAGCAACGTTCCTCCCGCGTGGGTGCAGCAGAGCCGCGGAGTCGAGTTTTGGAAGAAGCCGCAAAAAAAGCGCGCCGCTCTTGCGCCAGCTGCGGTCGTTCTGCCGCGAACGCGGTGACAAACGGCGGAAGTCGCTTTTCTCAAGTTCCGCGGCGCGACGGTTCGTGGCCCTTTGTTTTTGCTCTGCGCTTCGTTCCGCATCCTCCTGCGGCTGTCGTCCCTCGCGACGCGAACGAGGACGATGATGCACGCCGCACGAGAATGCCAAACACTGCGGGGCGCGCCGCTTTCTCGGGCTAGAAGGGGTGCGTGGTGGCGTTTTTGAGCTGGAACGTCCGGGGCACAGCGAATCCCGACACTTTTGCGATTGAGTACGCGCTTTTTGTCATGTGCCCTGGGCTCCTTCTCTCGCTCTCCCACAGCTCGCAGCGAGATCCGCAGAACGTTGTAGTTTATTAATAATAATAATAATAATAATAATAATAATAATAATAATAATAATAATAATAATAATAATAATAATAATCTAATTATGGCTGCGATAACGATGAAGCGATTGAGGGAGGGATGCCTAAGAAGAACATTTGTTGAATGATGAAGGGTCATTTATATTGCTTTACATATCAATTGATGAAAATTAGGAGTGACAAATTGTTCGGACACTTCGTCTGCATTCGTGGAAAGCGAACAGCTCGAGAAACTGTTGATAAATTTTCTTAAACATAACCACATCGCAACAGCAGAGATCATGAACTTCGTCAGCACACGTATGGATATATTTCTCGTATTTGCCGTGTATCGGGCTATAAGCACAGTTATGTAGGAGAGAGAGAGAGAGCTAGAAAGAAAAAAAAAAGAAACGTCTGAGAACTAGGCGCGCATTCCGACAGCCACGTAAGGAAGTCTTCAGCAGAGCATCCGTCAGGTGGCCTCCCTTTTCAGCGTCCGGCTCTCAGCTGGCAGGAGACACGGCGCCCCGTCCGCTCGTCGATCAGCGCAGCGCTTTCAAGAATGCGCCGATGATCCCCTAGCTACCCTCCCAGTCACTCTCACCTTATTCTTCTCTGTAAATACACGCGTAAACCATCCTCGCAAAGCTTCTTATATCCCAGACGCTCGCGCAAACAAAAGCCAAGCATATCGCATGTCGCATGCATACCAACTCAAAGACAGCCGGTGAACGCGAAGGCCGTGGGCACGGGACAAGCGATCCCGCATCCGTGCATTGTTTCTCAGCGTGTATACACGCACCCCTCGTCGAAGCTTAATCACGCATAGAAGGGCCATGGCGCAGATTATACGAGATCAACGCAGACCAAAGGCTTCGCGTGGCAGCCAACGATCAAAGACGATGAGATTGTATAGTCCTGTGTCTCGACGATCAGCAGGCTTCCGGTAATCGGAAGGACTGCGTGTTCATACGCCAGACCCGTCCCGCCTTCCAGACCACGCAAAGACAGGGAGGGAAAGAAAATGTGAGAAGGTATTCGGGCAGGTGACGGTAAAACGTTGTCTGGGAGAGAGATTATTCTAGGAAAGGGCGCGACGTAACTATCTCACTAGAAGGGAAGAAAGAGAGATTGGTTCGTGCCCGCGGGGCGTCGCGAAGTTCTTGAAGTGAGAGGAGGAAGGAGCGCAGCGTGCCGTGGTAGCCGAGCTCGGTAGGGCGTTGCGCAACCGGCTCCGCGGCCGCTGAGGCTGGAAGAACGTGATCGCTCTCGGCTTGTCAGTCATTCCTTCATTGTTGCATCGCAACAGCTGTGTGGCGCTCCGCTCGCCCATCGTCCGCACCGGGGAGGGGGCGCTCGCGACGCCGGCAGGATACTTTACGGCAGGAAAGCCTCCTATCTGTGCGAAACATAGAGATATGGGTTTCAACATTCCAAGTATGCGAGGCACGCCTGTTGCATGCGTACTGTACGTTTAATCTTCGCGGCGCTGTCGTCTAAGAGGAACTGCCTGCAATGCTTCGCACGGCAAATCGAGATCGAGCGAATTCCTAGCTCTCTTTTACACCTCATACAGCTGTCATGAATCCCTGACTCTCAGGGATACGTCTGGTCGTCTTTCGTAACGCGTGCGCTGTTACACCGCGTCTTTCTGCAACGATGGTTTTGCCACGATAAATGATAACTTTTACTCACCAAACTTAGCAGTGGTGACGGATGTCAGAATTTTCGAGATAGCCGCCAATATGACTGTTTAGTTCAACACGAGTGAACTAATTAACATTAAGTTGATCTTACGGAACATGTAATTGCAGTATTGCAGTCAACCAGTACTCAAAACATTAAATTTTGCTAGAAAACTTTGTGCCTTTCGCCAGTTTCGAGTAATACGGACCAAGCTGCAGTTCAGATAAGTTTGGGACCTATCAGGCTCGTCCTGCGGAAGTGTTGGGGGAGGGTGGGAGGGGGTATTAACCCCTGTCGACGCTAAAATCACAGCAAACATGCATTTCTTGCGGTTACGACTTTGGGTGACGGCCACATGAAACACATTTCTTGCGTGAATTTTCACGCAAGAAATGGAAGAAAAGCAAAGTGGAAAAAGACATTCAGAACACATCCTTGATGCCTGTTCATGTAAGCGAAGCTTTCTTAGTTTTCGAGAACGGTGCACTGAAACGCACACATGGTATGTACACAATGCGCAGGTCCCTTTATTGGCGACGTTGTATATGGTTTCGGGTCGTTCATGATTTCTTCTTGATCCGCAGCTCTCTGGATCCTCCGAGGGAGCACCACTCACAACAGAGAGAAAAACGGTATTCTGTAGTCTTATTTATATACGTCTGATGACGTCAATTGCCTCTTTCTGATTGGCTAGTAGTTCAGAGCACTTTTTTCCTGTTATTGGCGAAACACAACTGCTCCTGCTGCTGCCGGAAAGTCCGTGCTGACCTGTGAACACATGTAGCGAACAACCTATAGTCAAACGCCACAGTCGACCGGGGCTGATTAGATATTCGTGAGAATTAAGGATGCGGAAAGGCTGCACCGTAAATGGTCTGAATTAGGCACTATATATATTAACCGATGCAAGATTATATGACATCAGTGTTGGCCCCGCGTAGTCGATAGAGGTTAGATGAAGAAAGGGACATCAAAGTGCCGGAATGATGCTAAGAAACATTTGATTTAAAAAAAATGATACGAAGCACAAGAGAGAGTATCAAGAGAGAGTATCACATAGAGTAGGTAGAAAAATGTAGATGTAGAGGAGAAGCGGATCACACGTACAACCACATGCACAAATCGACAGCAGTCAGGCTCGTCATTCAGCTCTCCTTTAATGCAAACGTCAATGCAGGACGGGCATTCCGAGCCGTAAAACGTACTCAGCGACACTACGCTGCCAATGGACCGGAAGGCGTTCCGCGCGGTTGCCGCTCTGTACGCACGAACGAAGTTTGTAAAGTTACGCTCCTGTGCGTGTACGAAACATCGCCGAAGGCTTGCAACGAGTGCAGCCTGAATTGGTTTTCGTCTTTGTGAAGCTGGCGCACCATGTTAAATGGCGATGGCCACAACACGAGCATCAAGGCCGCCCTCGACAAGAGTGTCGGCTTCTCAACAGAAAAAGACCCTCTACACCCCTCCCCCTTAGAAAGGTTCATATCCTAATATTCAATAGATCGAAAGTTTTAACTAAATTCCGACAGACAACGTTCACACCCCTAATTTTACTTTGCTATACCAAGTCATCCTTGTGTCAAACGAATTTGCCTCCGTGGTCGATCGAATATGAATACGTGGGAAAACACACGTACTTACGTTGGTTTGTACCAGCCACAGAACTACATGGAACATCCGATCAAGTGACGGAATATGCAGCGGGAGCATGTTGCGCAGGTCGACGAACGTGCGGCGACACAGTGAGGCGCACCGCTTTGCGCGTGCTTCGCTGAGAGCTAGAGAGTGGCGGTGCAAGCAGTGGAAAGCTATGCGCCACAGTGAAAAGGCAAATTTCATTGTGTGTGAAGCCAGACTCCTCGTGTTATGAATAAGCCTGAAACCCTTGCAATAGGGAATGAAAGTGAGGGAAGTCTCTACACATCGCACTACACATCAGACATTGTAAATGACAACTCCCAGTCCCCCCCCCCCCTCCCACACGCACACAGGTGTGTGTGGGGGGTGGGGAGGGGGGGGACAGGGAGTTGGGACTGCTAAACCTAACAGAAAAAAAGTATATGTAATGGGAATACATTGCTAGAGGAGATTAAGAAATGCAACATAAAGACATCTGCGGACGATATCGGCGCGTGTTAAGGATGTGCAGATTGCGCGCTCGTATATCATAGCCAGCGGCGGCCACGGACGTATACCAGCGTGCGGTTATCTCCCCCTGCTCCCGGAGGAGCAAGGCTTCACCCTCCTTCGTCGGCGCGGCATCCAAAGGCAAAAACAGAGAGCGCGGCAGTTACGAAAGTCGGCACACCACTGGTCTTGGGGATAGTAAGCGTACCGCGGCGTTTATCGCAGGTGGGCGGACGAGCGTGGTGCAGGCTTGGTCGGTGTCTACTTCGCGCTGCTTCTGCCAGGGCGGCCAGACAGCCCTTATATTCATGTACCGTTCCTGGGTCATGTAATGGAACGGTAGATTTTCTTCATTCCCTCCTTAGCTTTGTTATAACGTGAGAGGAATTTTGCTGGGCTTCTTTGTTTTTGTGTTTTTGTTTCTCGTGTACACTTGCTATCCTTCAGGTACAGAGTAACCTTGTAATGATTAGTGGGGGGGGGGGGTAGTATCCAAATGAGCTACAGAAACTTAACAAGGGTGCCTGAAATGTAACAGCGGCTGCCACTCTATGCACTATATTTGCACGCGTTACACCGGCACTTTCTCAACCATTGTAGCAATCGTCGATATTGATCCTGTGGCGACTTTGTCAATGGACGCTCGAGGTGTGAACGACAGGCGCACGGACCGACAGTGTGCACGAAACGACTGCCAAATTTTGTGTAGACCACGATGCTCGCGGCAGAGCTTGCGGTATGTACTCTAGACGCTACGCTTCAGCTGACCTATAATACATCGAAAGCCGAATCATTGAGTCATATGAATCGTGGTATAGTACTTATTTCTGCTACAAGATAAAAGGAACATTTATAAAAGGAGATGTGCCACCTCATAGGCTTTTGCGTTGGAGGTGAAGGTCAGTACGAAAGAGCCGGTATTTCACTTCACCAAGGTCTTGAGTATTAACGTAAAGGACGTACGACATAACTGAAGGCATCTCTTTTTCCCCCTCAAGGACTGTAAGGAATATTGCAATATTTTCTCTTCTCTGTTTTGACTTGACTGTTTAGAAAAATCGTAAGGTCATCATTCACACCGCTTTAGACCCTTTTCTTTTCTTTCCGTTAATGAACCTCCCGCACAGACCTAGATTGAAATCACTGAACTGCGCTTTTCGCGAAATTGCGAGTTTTCCATGTGTAAAACTACTCCGCAGACAGACACGTGCGCGCGTGAATCGTATAGAACGTTGGACGCACCTAAATTACATTCCACGCGTCGTCGCATTAACGCGGCCGTTTCACGCTCGAAGCCAACGCGCGAGCACCTTCCCTTTGCCCTCCCCCCGCCCCCATCACGCACACACACAACCGTACGCGCGCCAGCCCCCTCCCCATAAAAGGTCTATTCGCGGCCATTTCGGCGTCATAGAGTCACTGCAGGCGACCGCTGTTGGCGAATATCGATGGAGCAGTGCTTTGGCTCCGTGCTTGTGAGCAATATGCGTTGAACTCTGCCTGGGCTGCAGGCACGCTGCCTCGTAGTATCCGGACGCGTTACGCGTGCGCCGAGTCGCTTTTCACTTCCCTTTTACCATCGGCGCTTCCCAACGTTATATGCAGAGAAAGATGTGCGGCAAGCAAGCGGCAGGGACGAGCGAGCGATATTTTTCAACGGGAGGCGCGTGGCGAAATCCCCAGATGGAGAGTAATGAATTCTCTCGGGCCGCACACGGCGTCGGTCAGGCGCACGCGGGCGGAACGACGGTAGGGCCGCGTCGCACGAGTTCGATCTCTCGCCACCGAGCGTCCGCGCGCGGCTGCAGCGGCGCTTTTAATTAAGCGGCGGCGGCATGGCGACTTCCCCCAACGCCGCTCGCACCCCCCCCCCCCCCCCACTCTTCTACGCGCGCGCAAGGCACGCGGTATTGCACGAGGGCTGATTAATTAGTCACCGTCTTCCACGCCGCAGCGTAAAGCTCGGCACGACGGCGGCTACAAATGGCCCCTTTTGCCCATACAGCTCACTTTCACGCCCTGCCACTCTTCTTTCTGACCTTCTGTGGCGTCTTCCTTCTGCCGCGCTCTTTGCGCTTCTGAATGGAGGAATCGTGTGCAAAATTACTTATAGGTAAAAATTTCCTTCTTGCCTATTCTGCTTTTTTTTTCTGTCTTTCTTTTCACGCTGCGGTGGCTGAGTGGTTATGGCGTTGTGCTGGCGACCGCGCGGGTTCGATTACCGGTTGCTGCGGCCGCGCACCGATGGGGGCAGGTTATAAAGAAAGCACTCGTGTGCCGTGCTTTGTTTGGGTGCACGTTACAGCGAACCCCAGGTGGTGGTCAAAATTAATCCGGAACCCTCCACTAAGGGGACCCCATTACCCCATTGTCCAGTAGCGGGACGTTACACCTTAGAAATGAATTGATTTTCTGGTTAAGAGATGTGCGTGATGAAAGCGTACTCGCAGTACGCGTTGTAACCGCGTTTAGTGCCGCAATTACAGTCAA
The DNA here is from genome assembly GCF_038994185.2 of Dermacentor albipictus. NCBI lineage: Eukaryota > Metazoa > Arthropoda > Arachnida > Ixodida > Ixodidae > Dermacentor > Dermacentor albipictus. The sequence goes on along the minus strand of NC_091821.1, from coordinate 66,968,501 downwards.
CACCTTTGCTGCGCCTAATTTAGCGAGTGTGATTCCACATTGAAACGCAGTAGAACCGTTTGCAGTCACAGCCGTTTTTTACCTGAACGTCCTGGGTAGTTCGTATCCACGGGCAGGCTGGCGCAAAGTTAAGACAAGCGTGTTTGTCGAATGCCTGCGTTCGAACTCGTTTTAGTCCTATACGGTAGCGGTACCGGGTTCCATATAGCTTATGCCGCATTTGTATCTGTCCAAAGCAGGGCGGGTGTGGAGGGACGAAAAAGAATGTTATTTCTCGCTAAGAACGCGCCAGTCCCATTGGGAACTACAGCGTCACTTTATCCAGAGTGCGCAAAAGTGTCGCGCGACTAGTCGCGCGGCACCTTTTCGTGTTTTGTGGGCTTTCTTTAACAACTGGGAAAAAAACTTTTACGTAGCACGTATTGAGCAACAGAAAGATGGATCGGGAATTTTTCATCACTGCCTACAAATTTATGGTAGCCCGCCGTGGTTGCTTAGTGGCTGTGGTGTTGGGCTGCTAAGCACGAGGTCGCGGGATCGAATCCCGGCCACGGCGGCCGCATTTCAATGGAGGCGAAATGCGCAAACACACGGGTGTACTTAGAATTAGGCGCACGTTAACGAACCACAGGTGGTCCACATTTCCGGAGTCCCCCACTACGGCGTGCCTCATAATCCGAAAGTGGTTTTGGCACGTAAAACCCCATAATTTAATCCCTTTTTTTTTAAGTTGAAGCGAGGCGATCAGCCTCTTCGTTTCCTAAAATACCCACGTGCCAAGGTATCTACTGAGCAATGAGGGAAACGCCACGAGAAGTAATTTTGTCGGCGGACTCTATTATACTGCGTAGATTTGGGCTATTGGCATCCTTTCCCAACAGCCTGCTAAGGGCAGCGTGGGAGTCTGTAAGGATAACAAACTTCGATGTGCTTATTTCTTCCTGTACGTGCTTCAGAGCAACATCAATCGCTGCCAGCTCCGCAGTTGTTGGTGAGGATGGATGATGTATTTGAAACACCCTTCTTATGTCAGTCGAAGTGCGGAAGAAAGCTGCTGCCGTGCCTTGAGCGCCGCTGCTTACCGACGTCCGTAAATACTTTACGATGGCCTCCATATTCTTCAGATAAGTGCAGCTGGGCCAACTGGAATAGTGCTGAAACAGGCTGGTCAGAATTTTAGTGTATCTTTGGAATCGAAAGATGAATAGGGAAGGAGCATTTATTGTTGTGTTCCTTCGAAGTTGTCAGTGAGGTAGTATCGTCTGAACTGCCAGCAATGGCAACGAACAATGGCGCCATTTTCCCCATGCGGGAGAACGGTCGCTGAATCAGCCGTTTAATAAATACTTGTCCATGTGATGCTCGATGTAAACGCTGTACGTGATGTAACGCTCTCTGGTCTGCTTGCAGCCTCAGAGGTAGCTGGTATGCTTCACCGAGTAATAGAACAGACTGCGCCTTCCGAGGTAAGCCATGAATGACTCGGAGTGCAACACGATGGTCCCGTTCCAATTGAGAGATCAAACTAGGCGGCACGTTCAACACTGGCAAGGCATACATCATGCCAGAAAGTACAGATGATTGATATACCTGTATAGTGCTATCATCTGATCACAGCCGTCACCCTTAGCAGTCAAGGCGGCCACATGTCTGAGTAGGGACTGTGATTTGCGCCGCACAGAGGTGATGGCAGGGGGCCATGATAGGAGATCATCGATAATTACGCCCAGGTAGCGGTGTTGCTGTACCCAATCTATCGGTGTATCTCCGGGGTATAGCGGGCTCATGGTTCGACGAGCGCGTTGTCTAGGATGATATGCAATTGCGGCTGACTTAGCGGGTGAAATCTGCAGAACAACTTCATCCATGTACTCTGATCTGACATTCAGAGCTCTCTGCAAGATTCCACGAAGACGTGGACCGTTGTGCGAAGGACCGCTGATCCACAGTTCGATGTCATCGGCAAAGATTGCTATGCCTATTGGAAAGTCACATTCTTGAGGCAACCGGCTTGAAAGTTCAGCAAGCACGCTGTTGGAGAGAAGCGGCGATAAGACGTTGGCTTGCGGGACACCACACTTAATAGTGCGCGATTCACTTGTTGCTCCTCCAGCGCGTCATTTTGCGCTCCGACAGAAGATGGACCACAAAACGAAGCAAACGACCCGAAATTCCCGCACTCATAAGTGCGAAAATAATCGCCCTACGTGGTAACGAATCAAATGCTTGCTGTATGTCTAGGAATAGTATTGTTACGAATTATGTTTATTTACAGGGATGTTTACAGGATGTTTATTTATTTATTATATGCAGAGTGCTTGTTTTATCAAGCAGATTCAAGCGATGATACAAGGTCTGCAATGCTGTGGAGGGCTTAACGATGGCGACGAAAGCCGCTCATGACATCAGGAATGAAATTCAGTTCCCGTAATCTGCTATCTAGACTAAACAGTACCATTCGTTCCATCAGCTTGATAACATTAGGTGTTAGTGATATTGGCCGGTATGACGAGGTGTTTTGCAGGATGTGCGGACTTTAAAATAGGTATCATTACAGATGATTTCAATTCGTTGGGGATCAGACTCATTCGCCACACTCCATTATATTCGTCCAAGATAAGCTGACGACAGGCCTCATCGATGTTTCGTAAGGCTTGGTACATGACACCATCTTCGCCTGGGGCAGTGGGGCGTTTAGAAAGGCTAAGCGCATAGCTCCTGGAGAGTAAGCTCTGCTTCATCCATCTCGCAAGCAGGACCATAGCAAGAGGTTATCGTACCGTGACTTGTCAGAGAATTAAGGCCGCCGTTCATGCTGTCTCCTGCAATAGCAGATACGAAAAGGTTGGCCTGCTTCCACGAGAATTTTCGGCGACCGGCCGGTTGTTGTGCACAAAGAAGCAGATGGATTCGTGCAGATCTCAGGAGTTTGGAGAGCCTTCAGTATGCGCCATGCACTTCCGAAAGCGCTTGCCGTATGCAGCGAACTACAAAGTGCAGCCCAGCTGTTTCGACGAAGTTTTGTGTGCCGCCGTATAGCTGCATCTAGGTGGTTATATACCGTCCAATCAGAGCTTCGTCTAGAGCGCTGTGCCCTCCTGTAAGCGCGGCGCCGACAAGTGCGTAGCCTCAAGAGCTTAAGATGAGAGTTTGGTTTATCTACGCGCCACCGTCGGCGTACCGTAGCTTGTTGTAGACACTAACTCACCAGTTTGAAGAGCTTGTCGTGTGATGGCGCCTTTGAAATCAGCTGGCGGAACTTGTCCCGATTTGTCACAGCGTAGACGGCAGTCTGGCGGCTAGGAAGATTTTCGGGGACCAACCAAATTGGTAGGTGATCTGAGCCCCATTGGTCAGCTTCACATGACCAGGCCAGGCACAGATCTCTCGTTGATATCGCAAGGTCGATGTTGGATTCTTCCTTTCCTCTGCCTACAAATGTAGGTGAGCCGTCATTGAGGGTTTGTAGATCATGTCTAAGAATAAGTTCATTGATCTCCACGCCACGACTGTCTTGTGGACGAGAACACCAGCGAGGATAGTGAACATTGAAGTCTCCGCACAGCAGAAATGATTGGCCGCAACGAGAAGGATAAGAGAAGGGAGAAGGGAAGAAGGAAAGGCAGGGAGGTTAACCAGATTGCGTCCAGTTTGCTACCCTACACGTGGGGAGGGGAATGGGGAGTGAAAGAGAGATAGAGAAAACATGAGTCTGTAGCGCACTTGAAGACTAAGCATACCAGAAATGTGGTATCTGAAGACCGCGTCGGTCGATAATATATGCTTGCCACAGTCGTCGTTGTATCTCTGAGACTTACAGCAACAGCTGCACATTCAAAATCGTCGTTGCAGGCGTCATCTGTGTTAATAACTGCGAAATGTAGGTCAGCTCGTACGTATAGCGATGCTTTTGAAGCATTTCGTGGATGCGGGACGTCCGTGCAGTGGAAAGTACCGCATGCTGGCAATGTTCATCGAGTGTTACTGTGGACGCCTACGAAGCCTGGAAGTCTGAATTCTTCTTCTCTCACATTGGTTTTTTGAAGCGCTATAACATCTCGCGAGGTGTTCATTGCGAGGAGCCGACGGACTAGATCAGCATGCCGCGGTCGTAGGGACCTGACATTCCATTGCAGCACAAATGGGCGAGGCTTTCGACAAGTGTTCATATTGTTTCTAGTGAAGGCCGTCGAGAACTGGAACGAGAGCCTCGAGAAGTTGCTCTGCGGCCAATGCTGTTGGTGTCTGACGAACGGCAACCCGAGAGTGGACAAGCGTCTTAAGAAGGTTGATAAGCTGGGTATCATCGTTGATTGAGACCGTTTTGGGCACCCCATTTACAGTGTTTTCTGCTGTAGGCGCGGCCTTGGCAGAAGCTGGTTCGGACGCTTTCGGAGGCGTGATCTCTGTAGAGACAGGTTCTGATGCTTTCGATGAAAACGCCGCTCACGATGTCGCTGAGAGGCAGAAGTTCCACCTCCCCCCTTCCCTCCGATGCACGGTGTCTGCGCTATACTTCGAACGTGCGGGTACTGTTACGTTTCGCCTACGACGCGCGGTATAGCCGGCGCGGATGCAACGGACGTCGGGGCTTCATTCAAAGCGGCGGACATTTTGGCCCGTTCAGCGCTGCCTCAACGCCTCCCCGCCAAGTGCGTCCAGGCATGTTTCGATGCCACGTGTATTCGTGTGTGCGTGTGTGTGTGTGTGCATGTTGGTGCCCACGCTTGTCAAAGCGCGGCAGCCGGGGAGAGGAGCTCCCCAAGTGTGAAGCGAGGAGGTCTGACCGGCGCCGGCCCGGCGGATGCGTCACTACACTCGTCTCAACATGTCTCTCAGCGTGTCCGTGCCCCGCCGTCACGTGGCCTCATCCCGTGACCTTCCTTCTTGCCCTCGACTCCGAGAGTATAAAAGCAGCTGCCCCCGGACGCCAAGAGAGAGGCTCCAATTTCTTCTGTTGAGTAACGTGCTCTCCCGTCTCTCCACTTCGGTCGACCTGACCGGCCGCTCTTTTGCGATGCTAGAATAAACAAGTTGTTATGTTAGCAGTCGACTCATGCTTTGCTCGGACCTTCGGATGCTTCCAGTTGTGCCCCAGGCCGCCAGGCCAACGCTACCCTTGGGGCTTGCGACCCATTTGCAACAACTCGTGCCAGCTGTGCGATTGCAATAACGGGCGTCAGCGCTGAGATTGCAATAGTACCTACTCAGTTGTGGCATTTGCAGCCGCTGGATGGGTGCTATGGCTACGTGTCTTCTCTCATGATAACTTCTTTTTAGCTTTCTTTTTCAGAGCTTTTAGTTTTTCCTTCAGTGTGAGACAGTCTTTGTCTGTTGCCAAGTGTTCACCTTCACAGTTAGGACAGCGAGATGTGGGACTGTCGCAAGAATGTACGTTGTGATTTTTGCCACATTTGGCACAGACCACAACACTTTTGCAGTAACCCTGTACATGACCAACCTTTAGACATTTACGGCACTGTAAAGGCCTTGGTATACAAAAGGTCGAACTGGGCATCACACCAGTCCAGCCTTTATATGGCTAGGTAGCTTTTCTCAGTCAAAGAGTATTTTCGCACCCTTTGACGAGCCGAGCCTTCGAGCGCTGATAGTTTTGCATGGTGGCGTGCAAACGATCATGCTTTTCAAAACGTCGTCTTGAAGTTCTAGGTCAACATCAGATATGACACCGGCTGTTACATTCGCGCCCTGTGGTATATAAGTCCGCGTGTTGACACCACAGAGTTGAGACAGGCCAAGTAGAGTTTGCACCATCTTCTCGTCTGTTGTGGCTACGGCAATAATATTTTCCATGGGTTCACTCGAACCTCTTGAGTAAGACCAGGGGCGAGCTTAAGCAAAAGTCATGAAGTTTCTGTTTGGAGATGTCATTCAAGCTTACCACGACATCGACAGACACGAAGGCTACTGTCGTATTCACGATGCTGTTGTATATGACGGTTGCTTCACTTGAGAACGATGTCGAGGACTTCCGTCTTGAACGCCGATGCTTAGCAGGTATGAAGGTATCCGAGCCATCCGACCTTGCATCAGACTCGGAATCGCCAGCTTCTGATGTCACTGAATAGCTGAGGCGCTTCCTTGTAGCGGGAGGCCCGTCCCTACCGCCAGATGGGTACACCACCATTTCCTCCATCGCAAGCTTTGCAGGGAGGGTCTTCCAGCAAAGCAGGAGTCTGGAGGGCCAGTACAAACAGCTGGAACCGACTGCAATTCTCTGCCTCATGACTCACCTCTCCTTGCTTCAACTTGTTGAGAGCCTATATATCTGACTGTAGGGTTAGAAATGATGATTACTTATTAACTGTGCATATTGTGCTTCTTTGTCTATGTGCCTGTGTTTGGGGTATGTACTCTCACAAAGTGTATTTGCTTTGTAACCTTGTTTTGTTTACTTATTATATTTTCTGGTTGTTAATGTAACTTCACAATTGTTGCTGATCCTAAGGCATAGTGCTTATTAACAAATGTGTGTACCCTCTCCTGCTTGGACCGATTCGGTCTGCAGTATTCTCTAAATAAATAAAAATAAATAAACATTGAGTGTTGCTGATACAGGAAGAAGCACAAAATTAGAAAAAACTTCAGCATCAAAAGAAAGCACCAACCGAGTGCAAGAACTTCGTCGTCGTCACCCCTATATACAGAGACAATGAACGCAAACGACACATGGTGAAAACGTTCCAGTCCCACAGGGGCAAAATACATTCACGGGGACATCAATCGCAGCCCAATCGCAGCGTCTGGTCGCGAAAGTGAAATCGACATATTGACCACCTTCATGTGCAGATCGGGCGGCTTCGTCGCCGTAGTCATTCCCGCTGATGTTTCAATGTTCTGGAAGCCATTGAAAGATAATGTTGTGTCCCTTGTTGTGGCTGCAATGATATGCCTGTCGAATTTCTGAGGCCACTTGTTCATTGGGTCCGTGACGCACTGGGCTATGCACTGAAGGACTGCTTTACAATCACTAAAAACTGTCCATTGTTGCGGTGGTCGCTGATTAATGAGGTCAAGTGCAGCACCGAGTGCCGGAAGAGCATACGCCCAAGCTTCAAATATCCCGCAAGGGAGTGGCGCGAGTAGAGGCTGTCTAATATCGTCTTTACAGAGTGCCCAGAAGACAAACGATCAGGCGTTACACTGTGAATATATTTACGAGCATGTCGCACATTTGTGGAGAGCTCACTGAACTTATTTCTGAGAAACACAGTCATGTGTGCAGGCGATGAACTGCGCCGAAGCAAGAGCACGTAGACTCCTCTAGCGTTCCACAAACGAGATTCTGTACAATCTCTGTTCTTGCAACAACCCGAAACCGTCAACGGTCTCATCAATGTAGTGCTGAGGCGTTGCATTTATGAGACCACTTACATTCTCTACAGTGTAGCTCAAAGCGCCTCAAGATACATTAGGTGAGCTAAAATCCCCATTTCTTTCTTAATCCAAGCACAGCGTTCGTCAAAGATACACGGCCCAATTTCCGCAATACCAAAGCTCATGAGCCCTAAGCTTTTAATCAGAGAGAGAGAGAGAGACAAAAGGGAAGGAAAGACAAGGAGTTCCTATTGCACCCCAGTACATGGGAAGCTCTGTAGGGTGAGTGGTGCAACAGCTTGCAGTCACGTGTTTTAGAAGGAAAGCTGGTGTCAAAATATGAAGCCACCGTGTTGAAGGTATTTCCAACGTGCTATGATTGTAACGCCACTAGGCGCCTGTGCGTAAATTTTATGCTATATGAGAGAATTCTAGTCGAAGTGTGTTCCGCGCGGTAATGTGACTTTGTCCTGTGAACGCGGTCACACCGGCGTACACGTTACTATCTGCAAAGTGACGGTGCACGATAGTCTCCCTATTTTTCTGCTTATCTCGTGAAGTGAATAGAGCAACACCACAAGCACGTGCTTGCAGGCGCCCGAGCGTATAATGGCTGACCTACCGAACGGCGGCGCCCAGACGCTATTCTGAGATGCAGATTGATAACTTTTACAGAGAAGCTGTTAGCCTCTAGTTGGTCGGTATCTTTCGTGGCGTCCTCCTCCCGAAAAAAAGGGGAAATTTTCAGCGATTGAAGTGAAAAGAGCTTACATTCTTTGGTACATTCATTGAAATCACCCACAAAACGCACACAACAGCATACGGTTCAATAAAGAACAAGCTCAAAACGAGCATCCGAACCAACAATAAAGCATTGCATATCCCTCCCAGCAAATGTAGTGCTGGTTTCGCAACAGCTTCGCTAAATTAACCTTAATTCATCTTAACACCAAAGGACGTGGGTTTGAGTGCCTTATATAAGTATATATTAATTAGCTGTGACTAACTAACTTCACCCTATTTAACACCAATGCTCGTGCGTTCGAGTGCCTTAATGAACTCTACCTTAATTAAACCTGCCTTATTATGTTTCCTATCGAACATGATAACCGAACGTGGATGAGGGTTCATAAAGGTTTATACTAGTCGGATCAAGTTCCATAACATTGATAATGACACCGGGCTGCGCAGAGATGAGCAAGTTGAACAATGCTTACGCGTATACTTAGGCAACTACGAGAAGAGTTTCTGCGGGAATTTTGTTTTCTTACCAACCCATTTCCTACAGTGATAATATGTGAACCTAACGTGTCAAAAGCGATAATGTTCTCTGGCTACGAAGACTTTATGTCGTCGACAGGCTTACCGCTATCACCCGTTGTAAGAGTTGGGGTCGGGCATAAAATAAGTGGTAGCTGGCCCATGCCGGTCGTCCGTCTCATCCACGCTAGGGACGTTGTTGAAGGGAGGGGCTTATTCTCATCGAGAACGAGGAATATGGTATTTATTTACAGTATCTACATGAAGGGTGGAGAATGTTACATTTCATCAGTCTAGCATGACTGAAAAAAAAGCACACGAAGCAGCCGTAAGCGGCTGCTTAAAAAGCCTCTGCCCTCCCTAGATCCCTAGGTGAGGGAAAACTGTCGATCAACTTTCGACCAACGGGAGCGTCCAAAGTCATCGTAGTCGACCCGACTTTGAGGGGGAGGTTTCACACACTCACTTCCGCACTTTGGTTTCACTGAACACACCGAGGTGAGAGGGTTCTCATTGACAGGGGTTAATACGCTTGACCCCAAGCAGGCGCCTCTTGATCCCAGAGCTGACCCCGCAGTTAGCCGCTGCATCTGTCCATTGACAGTGACGACTTCTGGGGCTCGTTAAAAAGCACCGCAAAACACCCTTTTCTAGGAGTTCTCTTGCTCCAAGCAAACCGTGAAGGCGACAGCGAATCAACTAACAATACTCGGTCCGCCGAACGTGGCTAGACATGCCGGCTCCTTTTGGCGGTTGAGGAGGCGCATTGTTGTCTTTACAAAGCAAATCGTCGCAGCGGGCTGGGAAGCGTTCGGAGGTCGCTTCTCCGAAGATCCTCAGCATCCGTAGGCCGATCGTAACACCGTATACTAAGGCTCCTCGCCGGTAGAATGTGGGACACATCCGTGGCATCTATGCTTCAACTATACAGGACGCTCTCCCTAGGATACTTGCGCTATAGCACACCAGTGCTGTCCAAGGCTAACGAAACTAACACCCGTGTCCTATAGAACATTCAAGGCCAAGCGCTTCGAACGTGTCTGGGGCTACCTTTACGTGTTTCAACCATAGCAAGAATTGCTATTGCGAGAAACCACCCAATAACGACTTATATAGCTGTCGACGCACTCCAGCGCATGTTCGTCATATATCCAGAGTTCTTGACCACCATCTCGGTTGGTTGCCTGAGAAAAGACTCAAGGCAGCTTTTTCCAGATCAGTTGCGCCTAACCAGCCCTCTTTGTCATTGAAATACTCGCCCGCAACAAAAACGCCATCCCCTCTGCGGTGCCTGAAAAAGGCCTCCTGTGTGCCTTGCTGTTCCAGGAATTCCGTATAAGGATGGCCTGATCTCTGCGGCTCTCAAACAGATCACATTGGAACTTTTCCATTGTTCGTACGCTAACAGAATCCATGTTTACACGGACAGTTCGGTCTCGGAAAGTTCGACGGGCGCCATTGTTATACCATCTCAATCGGTCGTCATCAAGTTTAAGACTTCACACGTAACGAAATCTACAGGTTTCGAACTGGCCGCTCTTCGCGCCGCTGTCGGATACATTGAAAAAGAACCACCTGACAAATGGGCAATACTTTGTGATTCGAAAGCAGCCCTCTGAAGCTTGCGAAGTTTACGACAGGGTAATTACGAACAGCTGGTGTCCCAAATCAACGAAGTTTGCCGTTGCGCTTCTGAACGAGGTCATGATAAAATCTTTCAGTGGTTGCCGGGACATTGTGGCATCGTTGGTAATCACCTCGCCGATGACGCTGCCCGACGTGCCCAGGCTGAAGCACCGACACTCCTTATACCTTTATCGAGAGTAGACGCTGCAAGACAGCTTCGTAATCTCGCGCGTACCATAACGTTGAGCTGCTGGCATACCCCGAATAATTCTAACTGTCGACTATAGAGCCTCGACCCATCACTGAAACTGCAATTACCAACAAACCTTTCTCGACGCAACGCTGCTGCGTCGGCTGTAGGTAGGAGCGGCCTTCGCTACTCACTAACTCCTACAACTATCGTATTGGTATGGCGGGCTCACATATGTGCGCTAAGTGCAAGTGAGAACAGACCGTCGATCATCTTCTGTGCCACTGTTCTCGATTCGATAAACATCGCCAGACTCTCCAGTGTGCCCGGAATAGACTGGGCGACAGGCCATTTATAGAAGCAAAGGTCCTGGGAGCCTGGCCTCACAGCTCATCAGCCCAGAAATCCATTCGCGGAGCTCTTCTACAGTATACCTGAAGGCGCCAGACTTGAGTGCCCGACTTTATATATGCTGCGTCTGGCTTAGTGCGTGTGAATGTGAGATCAAGACTTTGCTCTCTCTCTCTCTCTATGTATTAGGAGCCACAATATTTTTGTCTCTCGCACGTACTACTTCCTGATGTTCACAACGGTCTTATTTTGACGTTATGCCGCGAAAAAGAAAACAAAGAAAAACACAGAATGCAATGCACACAGCATCGGACTCATGTGCTGGGGGACCTTGGTTCAATCCCACCATTGGACAGCTTTATTATTATTATTATTATTATTATTATTATTATTATTATTATTATTATTATTATTATTATTATTATTTTGTCGTACAGGCCCGAAATGAGGTGCGGATAGGAATCTATTGACCAAGCTTTCGCAAAGTGTCTAGGAAGAGGCAAAGAATGTTCCGCATTAAAAGAAACAAACCTTTAGCAGCATCGGTTCACATTTTTCAGATTTTATTTACCAACCGATCTACCGCAGTTCAAGATGTCTGTACTAACGTCGCATCGACTAGTGGGACTGCGTGGGGCCACGCGGAGCAAGTGACCTCGTTGACTGAAGTTCCGCCCTGGGCATCCGCTTCAGGCAACCAACCGCAGGTCCTGCAGGCAGCGAAGAAATGCCCCTCGCTGCGGCGGAGCACTCCACGGATCACCTGCCGGCTCTTGGCGGGCGACGACCACCGTGATTATACACGCCAGTCTTGAAAAGCACATCAACGAGAAAGCGAATTAGTGCTCCATCGGCAAGCTCCGATGTGCCGTGCGATGTATCGATGGCGAGCTGGGGCTGAAAGTGGAGAACGCTTGTACCCTCGCCTGAGACTTCAGAGATCGTGGTGTTGGATAAATGGAAGGGATAAAAAAAGAATGGAGGGGAGGGTGAGGCTTAAGGAGGCGTGTCTGTGCACGCGGACCCAGCTGCCGGACACGGCTGGCTTCTTTCCACTCGATTTGTGCGAAGCAAGATGCAGTGGTGGCAACGGCAGGAGAAAAATAAGGAAGATATAGAAAACGATATACAATGTAAAACACGGGAGAGGGAGCGTGCCGCAGATAGTGTGAGGGGGAATGGGTGGGGGAAAAAAAGCGTTCGAAGAGCGAGCGCGGCACCTTCCGGGATTCATGTTTGCTCTCCACTTCGCGGCCTCTTCCGGAGAAGAGGAAGCAACAGAAAAAAGAAGTGTTTCGGCACGTCACGACTTCGATTCCTTAGCTTCTTTGTCTTCCCGCGCACTTTTCACGCGTCTTGTCTTGCTTATTATTTTATGTCTCACCGCTTGCGTTTCGCTTCGGCTACTTTCCTCGAACGAGCACTGCGGGAAAGTGCTCTCCGCGTATATGGCAATTGGCTGCTTGAAAGCGGCCGGCCCGGCCGGCGAGTGCTATACGGACGCGCTATCTGCAGCAGACGTCCTTATACACTGCAGTGGTGGCTCGGGAATCGACGCGTAGCCACGCGCTCTCATCTCCCGTGCGCCACGCTGCGATAGGCACTTGCTCTCCCCTTCACACTTTTTATTTCTTTGAAGAATTCGCATGGAGAAAATTAGGGCCACCGCCGGCACCAATGAGCACCAGTGACTTTGGTGCGCCGTGTTTCGCAGGCAGGAGTTCGTCGATACCAACTGAGAGAGAAAACCGCTCGCATACTTATATTTAGGTACAGGTTAAAGAACCCCAGACCATCAAAATTCACCCGGAGCATCCCACTGCGGCATGCTTCCTAATCAAATGCTGTTTTTTGTACGTAAGACCCCATAATTTTAATAATTTTCTTTTATTGAACTCTAGAACTATTCGTAAGATCAGGTGCCAGCCAAATCGCAAAGGCGTACGCATTAAGGCTAAACCCCATGAGAGCGATTTTGTGCGCGACGGCGACGAGCGACGGCTTCGAGCGACAAAACGGGCCGTCGCTTGAACAGATCGCTCGGTCTTGTCGCTCGATTGCTGGGTTCTGGAAATCTAGAATTCGTCGCTCGTCACCGGGAAGTGCTATGAGCGGCTAGCCAATGGCGCGAAGCCGGAACTGGATGTACATCACTCAAATACTGCCGATTGTCGCAGAGAAGGAGCAACCGATTGAATTTTTATACGAGCAAGGATAAGAACCTACTGCGAGATCCTCGGAAATATTTTACGCTGCTTTGTACAGTAAAACACATCAACTTAAATTAATAAAGCACGCGTCACGCTAGTTTCGGCGCGTATATTGCTGCCCTCATACCGGCAACACCGGGGAGACGTCGCTCAAAATCGTCGCTCGCATGGGGTACGACTTGTAGGCGACGAGCCAACGCGACAGCCATCTCCATCGCATCGCTTGTCGCCGTCGCGCGCAAGATCGCTTGCATGGGGTTTATACTTTATTAGCGAAGGTGACTGGCCAATAGCAAACAGAACTCACGAACGAAAAGCTTTTAGAATTTCGCCCCTGCTGTGTTCTCCAGATTCTCGCTATCTCTGAAGACGCCTTGTGCCTGTGCTTCTGTCGGTTTAGAGGCATATCGATCGGTCTTTTGTCTCGTTTTTTTTTCAGGGACAAAGCAAGCAAGCAAAGCAAGAAAGCCTAAGAAGAAAATAATACTATGAAAGGAATAGTAGGCGGACGCCGGCCGGGTATGCCATTGGAGCTCAGGATGCTTCCATGGAATCTATCTGAGCGATGAAACCTTTTCTCCCGCACATGAAAGGGGTTGTAGTAGACGTGCGCCGAACAGTTTCTTCCTTCGCGAGGATGGCCTGAAAGAACTAGGAAGGCTTTTATAACCGCTGACCTCCTGCATCCTTTGTGCTTTCACCTGTCCTTTTCAATCGCGTACTGTCTGAATTGCTGCCGATTTGAAGCATGAAGTGTTGTGTAGTAATGCATGGATATTCGAAAGAGCACCGTTTACTAAAATCCAGATCACCATTTGCTGGACAATTTCACTCGCCTCAGTACATTATATATGGCCCGGTACCTCTTAGTGCACCTCGCCTGGGAGCCGCTCTCTGAAACTCCCAAAGCGCAAAGCGTTGCTCTCCAAGGCGCTGAGGACTCCCGACAGACTGGCATGCTTGCTCCTCGAACAGTTGTGCCTGTTGGCTTTAGTGTGCCTCAAAACAAGATATAGAAGGTGATGAGAGAAAGAGAGAGAGACAATGCCCGTACCAGCTATTCTACAACGTCCTTAAAGCAAGTTTTATTTAAAATAAGCAAAGAATGACGATAGAGGAATTCAAAGAATTACTTTGGTGGGACATTTCATATGGCTGCTGCTGCTGATAACGATCTAGGGCCGTATTCGTCGCAGAAAGCCATTGCAGAATAATTGTTCGTGTGGGAAAATTTCAGCTATTCCTGATGCAGAACATATTATTAGCGAAGGCGGCCGCCCAATGGCAAGGATCTTTCACGAACGAAAAGCTTTGTGAATACACTGTAAACGAAAATAAACCCAGCTGAGAGTTTTTAAGAGGTGATGTGCCCTAAAACCTCCCCTCCTCAAATATTTACTCCGATGTATGGGAGCAAAACAGCGCCATTCCCTCGTTTCACTCCGCTGGCTAGCTGCCGGAGTATTAAGGCGACATGACGCGATTTTACTCCGCTTAAAAATTTTGTTCTCCCGTGAAACTCCGACAGGGAGTTTTGAAAAACTCCCCTCCGCCGATACAGGTTAGTCACGTGGCGCTTCCCATGAGGCTGTGCGCCTCGCCAGCGACCGGGCGCGTTCGGCGGAGCGGGCAGTGCTCATGGCTGACGATTTGTTTACGTCTGTGAAGTGTCGTTCCGTGACAGCGTTTCGTCAATTTGTTTCCCGTATCTCCTTCCAGAAAGTGTTATAGGCATGCCTGAAGCTCACTGTATCTCAGCTTCAAGTACATTAGCTGTGATCACTTTGCTGACAACGATTATTGCAAGAACAACGTTTTCAAGTGAGGAAAAAGGCTTAGGTATACCTCGAAGCTGCTCACTGGCTCGTGATGTCGGCTCACGTTCTGGCTGTGTTTCCGTGCTGCGTCACCCTGTCTTGTGTTCTTCAGTACGTGAAATGCCACTTCTATGTCCTTTTGAGTACATGCTGACAACGTCCGGTGTAATGTTTGTAAGGACCGCGTAGCAATGGCAACAGCAGCCACTGTTCGAGCGACGACATCCGTGCTAGTCGCGCATGAATGGCGTAACCCAAGTTCGTTGCGGTGCTGTGTTGCCAGTGAGAAAGACCGGAGTGCAAGCAACTGTTTTTATTTATCTGTGAACGGATATCCTCGCCCGAAGAAAAACGGTAGGACATCAGTATATATGTGTGCTTAAAATAAAGCTTCTTATTGAGCGATGTGAATCGAATTGTTATCGCGCATATAGGTTTTGGTCACGTCGTTGCTTCCGATATTGCATTAACATTACGCTCTATCCGAGACACTGATTTAGAGGCATGCGTGCTGGTTACGGGTTTAGGGGTTCACTCGACAGATCAGCGATGTAGCTCCTTTTCGCAACCGAGACAGATTGCTTGTACTCAGAGCAAGTAGTGCGGTGTATAAAATGTATGTCTGCGCATTTTTCGGTGTTACGTCGGCTGCTGCGGGTCATGCTCACACGTAATAATTTCTTGCTACGCTACCACTATATCGAAAAAATGTAATTTTGCTATGCAGCACATGCACTTACATTTTTCTAGCTTACTGTAACTAACGCACTACTTTTTGGCCGCGAACGCCTGCAGTGTGCGAAGTCGCTTCAGCACTCACAGAATGGCATAGTTTTGAAAAATAACGCCATTATCTTTTTTCTCTCACTATGTTGAATTAACAGTTTTGTGTTGATTAAGGTATTCTGTTAGTTTCAAAGAGGCAGATCTCGTATGAACGAGCATGTGAGTCGTAATTCTGAAAACAGCACAGCTGCTCCCTTGGCGGCTTCGAGGCACACGGTATCGTGGCTATATATACTGGCGCCGTTGCATCTTGAGTATCGCGTGTACGTGGGATGTCTTTCAAATTTCTGCATTGGGCGTTTCTGGAATGTTTATGTATGTCATGATATATGTGCTTTCATTGACTTGTTTCATCGAATTTGACGCGGTCTCGTGTGCATATTTCGAAATTTGACCAGCAGCCTCTGCATGTAAACATGTTCGCGCAAACTGACGCGATGCCTCTTTTTATACTCCCGTTGCACCTCGAAAAAACTCCGTCAATTGCAAAGCAAAAAATAAAGACAGAAAAAAACCTCCCATAATTCCACGCAAAAATTCCGCTCGTGCGGAGTAAAAATTCTACTCCGATCATACGGAGCATAATAAACTCCGAACCGGGGGGTCGCTAGAGGACAAGCAGTATACTCCCACCTCGGAGTTATTTCCGTTTACAGTGTACGGCACCTGCGCTTCAGTGTATATTGGGCTTGCCTGAAGATCCGTGTCTAGATTCTTTATCGCGATGGCGCAGCGTTACCCTGAGATAATGCGAATTTGGCCCCTCATTTCGTGTGACGCAGTGACAGGCTTACTGAGTGGGCACAGACTTAAGGGAGGAATTTAAGAATACGCTTCGTCTTTCTCGCCATTTCAGAATCGAACTCGAGGGCTACTATATGGCAAGAAGTTGTATATAGGAGATGGGCAGCGCTGCATGGTTCTACATGGACAGACGTCCACACTCTTGCCTATAGAGAGAGACAGACTTCAATAGTATATTCACGCTGTAGATGTACGCCTCACTGATGGCCGGACACGCTATATGCTCCAGGTGCCGGGTGGTAAATATGGTACACACAGTGATCACACTAACATCATGTATGCTATACACCCAGAGACACTCTAATACACAATAAAGCTATTCGCCAAACTTCATCAAGGTCTGCAGACCTTATAGAGACACCAGCAGCCCTTTCGTAGCGCGGATCACGCAGGTGGTGCTTCTCCATGGGCAGAGAATGCCCTGCAGCTGTAAACTCGAGCAGCGGTGCACTTGTAGTGCGGCCTTCTGGGGTTGTCTCTCTGACGACTAACGGCATCAGTCACATAAAGCATGCTGTAAGACCTCAGGTACGTCACACACGGAAAGCAAATTGTCGGTTCTGTCCACTGGATAGTTAACGTTGGCCGGATGATACCTGATGCACTGAAGACATGCTTCATCTCGCCTATTGAGGCTTGACGGCACGTGAAAACGCTTGAATAGTGAGCCGCGAAGCGAAGACAACGATATCCTTGCGTCGCTGCCTTGTTCGAAAGACTATGCTTGTTGGCATACGTATAGCCAGAGACATTTTAGCGCGGTGTCCTGAACCTATTGCGGCTGCTTGAGTATTTCGTTTTATTTGCTTTGTAGCGCGGTGCTCGAGCGTTCTAGGCGAGTGTTGCAGCACATACGTACGAAGACGAGGGCACTGCTTCGTAGGAGAAATATATAAAGATGATCGCCTACGGATGTTTCTTTCTTTTTTTTTATAGAAAATTGCTTGATAGGGTTGAGGTATACAAGCGCCATTGGTATATTCTTCGCGCCATCAGGGCCCCAGGAACGCAACAAAAAAAATCTAACCTTCCCTTGCCCCCAATATCGTCTTTGCTTCGTCCGAAGCTACTGAGACTTTGGGCTGACATCCATGATTAGAGTAAAACTGTGCTGGCAGTTAAAGCACGACTAAAGAGGAATATTGAATTCGGTTATGCTAGTAAATGTTGCTTCCAGAATAGGAGAGCGGCCCCTCTCATTGTGACGGAGTCTTGATATGCAGAAAAAACGAGAAAACGAAATACCGGTGCCGACACACCGCTGCACGCCGTGAAGTGATCGATTTGGTAGCGCATGCTCGGGTTAACGGTTAATCAGCAAAAGGCCAACAACGCTTTCTAAAAGAACCACATACACAACTTCTCAAGTTTCGATAACATTCCTTTGCTGAAAACGCTCCGAAAGCCAAACGGGAAAAAGGAGGGCCACAAAAAGAAAAGAGAGAAAGAAACTAAAAAAAGAAACGATCAATACCAATGCGTTTGCTCATGTATACACGCACACTTACCGACTTCAAGTGTGCCTCACGTGAGCGCTTAAACGTCGTAAGTACGTGGAAGAGTAGTTGCGTAATAGCAAATTTCAGTGCAGGTTGTGCAATACTTTCGCAATGTACGCGGTGAGCCTAGCTTATGCTGAGCCCGGATTACTCGTATATTACAACGCGTGCATGGACTATGCAGATTACGCAGATATTTTCATCCCATATTAATAACTTTATTTCTTCACTAAAGAGCAGTTAGTCGCTCTCAAAGCGTACATATTTTCCAGTGAGCACCTTCCGTCGGAGGAGTGTACCTGCTGAATTTCTAAATAGTATTTCCCTCTCTAAGGCTCAAAAATGCCAAGCAACTGACGGAAGAATTCTCAGACAGACTGCTGGAGGAGTGACAGGGAAACGACTCGGAACGGCCGCGCCCGATGTCAAGGTCAACGTTACGAACACAACAGTCAGCACTCGTGCGGAGCAGATGGGCGGCTTAGGCACGTTGATGAGGCGAGACGCGGATTACGTCAGCAGTAAGTCAATTAAGATGTATGTCAGAGAAAAAGGAAACGACGGGAATCGGTGGGCGATAGCGCATAGTGGAAGAAAATATCGGAAAAAACAATCAGTATATAAGAATTGCCTCATTAGAAGGATTGGGTCCCTGTAACGACGTGCATCGCCAGAGCATGTGTGCGAGATTGCTAACAGACCCACAGTCGGAACAAGTAGAACTAAAAGCCTGTGGCGTGGTCGCATGGAAAAGGGCCAGGTTTGAATAGCACTTAGTCTGAAGCATGCGTAAAGTGGACGCCAGAGGTCTAGCCAGTTTGCTGTGAGGGGTGGATAAATCCTCCTAACCAGTTGATAGTGCGTAGTTATTTCGCTGAAAGTAGTGAGAGTGTCCGTTATGGGATCCAATCGCATCACGGAAGAAGAATGGAGCTCTGCCATCCAGAGCTCAGAACTTTCACGTCAAACTTGGGCTGTCCAGAGAGCCCACGATGCGGCGGTTAGGCTCGGCCTACCAGTCCCCACGTGGGGTCGGCCCGCAGCTCTGCCCTAGGACAAAGCGTCTCAGGACCTTGTAATTAAAGTTCTTTGTCTGCCTGTCTGTCTCATTAGAAGGAAGAGCTAGAGAAGGAGATAACCAGAGCCAGCAGTAGTCGCAAAAAAGTAATTCCGCTAGAATTGTTTGTAAGAGCTTTTAAAAGAGAGAGAGAGAGAGAGCAAGAATGGCCACGGTTGTTCTTGAGAAAGAAGGAACACTTTGCATGGTTCCAGGTACTTTACGCCGAAACGCGCACGCTTTCTGGTAGTTCAGCTTAGCCGCAGGATTTTTCTCGAGCGCAGAAAAGAGAGAGAGAGAGAATAAAGGAAAAATGGAATGGCTTCACTCACAAAGCTCTGCGCGAACAGATCCTCCTATAGTTACCTCCCGACTTCACTCAACCTCCTTGCCAAATAATTTACACTCCTAAAAGGGGTGTAAATATATCTATAACTCTCATCATTCACCAAAAAGGGTGTAAGAGTGTGAGCTATAGACAAATTTACACCCTTTTTCCCTTTTAAGGGTGCAAATTATTTTACAGTGCTCTAAGGACAATAACAAGGAAAGCGCGAAGCGCCGTGTTTCCCACGATTTACGCATTCTCAGTGCAACACTAGTTTTTCGACGAATCTTAATACGCATACAAGCTCGTCATCGGAAGTACAACAGCATGCCGCGACGGGAAAACGGAGATATGGTTCTTCGTTCATCATCAACGGCATTACCCAATAAGTTCGCCTCAGTGCCCCTGTCTTGCCCCGCACGTTCCGGAGCGTCATCTGTCTTGTTAATCGACACTTCCATCAACGGAAGAAGGACGAAAGCTGAAGCGCGCAGGGACGTGGTTGACTGACGGCAGGAAGGACGGAGATATTTTCAATTTTCTGACTCCTCTGACGTCCGGACGCCATCCTTTAATAACCTCGCTCGCGTATCCGAGATTCCCCTCTTTAAGTTCAGGTCTACTCATGGTTACGTTTCTTGGCTCTTTCTTTTTTTGTGTGTGACTCAAGCCGGAACTGCAATTTTAATGAGAAGCAAAACGCGCGAGGCATGCTTTGCGCCAGAATTTTCTTTTTCATTTTTTTTCTTTTCCTCTCTGTATAGTGGCCTCAAATTTCTTTTTTCAATACGCGAATTTGTTGTCGTATCGAGTTCGATACTAAGAGGACGGAAAGAGCGCCCTTACGCCTGCACACCGTCGTGATTCGAGCTTGAATATAAAGCTAGCACCGAGGCTGGTAGATGGCTGACACCAATAAGATATATTTAGCCTACTAATGTACTGGCAGTCCTCTTTCATTTGCCTGTGGCAGTTGCCTATAGTACACTGAAGAATTCGGGCTTTGCAGCTGCATTATTCGGACAGGCGGATACAACCTGCCAGGCCTGCACGATCTCTTGACTGATATAAAATTAACTGAGAACCTTTTAATCACTGAGTTAATCGCACGTGCTTATGTTGAAACTTTTAATTACTTAAAGCCCAATTTTTAGTGACGTCATTGCTTTCCTAAATATCAATCAGAGGAGTTTGCGCCAGCTCAACGGCAGATACCACGAGGACTGCAGGCCATGGCTGCAACATCTGAGAAAGTCTAGCAATTTTTTTTAAATGGTTGACCGACTTCGCTGTTACGATTGGCCGGCACCTCTTCTTACTAACAGTTCTAGCGCACGACGCAGGAACTGTTCCGTGAATGCGGGTCCAGGGGCACAACTCTCAGAGCTTTTTCGTTCATAACAACGGTTTGCCATTCGCCATCCGCTCGTTGTACCACCGCCGTGGCGTGTCCTTACAAAACGCTCTGCTACGCATCAACTCTTTCTGAACACGAACGAGCCCTGGAGCCAACTTGCCAACGGGATTTATGGATTCATCTTGCTCGCACGGTTGGCTTTATATTATCTCCTGCGTTGCGAGTTGAATGCCAACGAATAAAGCATAGTTCAGCTTGCTAGTTCAGGTTTGCCCACTTTGTGTACTCAGGTAAATCTGACTTTGAGCAAACTATGAAACTTTTTGTTAGCAAGAACTGTTCGTCATAAGCCGGTAGTATCTGCTAATAATGTGCCCTCCCTACTAATATTTCCAGCATCATAATTGGCTGGAATTTTCTCTCGCGAACACTCCTAGCGTAAGAACGTTTGTGTGTCCGTGTGTGTGTGAATGCGGGCCCTGGGGCCGATTTCATAGAGCTTTTTGTCCGTAAGCGATATTTGCCATTGGTAGACTGCCTTCACTAATTATATGCCCAGCATCAGGATTGTCTGGAACTTCTTCTTATGAACAACTCGGGCGAAGGAGTTTTGCTTCTCTTTTTTAAAATACCAGTCTAGATTCGTGGCTGGCTACAACCAGTCGACGTAGGCCAACACATCGACAGGTCCGATCCAGCTGGTCGGGCCTTTAGTCTGTCCCATGCGGGCGAGTTGGGCCTGACCCGATTAGCCCGCCCTGCTAGCATGTACATGGCAGGCAAGCTTCACCAGGGCCGCAAGCCTATTCGACTCGATTCTGTATGCGCCACGTAAACGCCCTGGGAGCGCCGGAGCTTATCGCATGTATCATCGAGACCGGTTGAAACGAAACGCCCGCTCTCTCCCTCATCAATCAAATCCAGGAAGAGTGCGTTGTGCCGCGATCTGCGCCTCCGTATCACGTAACAAGGCGAACTGAGCGCCAGCTTTGACGCCTGATGTTATGAAGCACGCAGTACGTGCTATAGGATGATTGTCCAGCATCCGCTTGCCTCGTATACGGATTTTCCATAAATTTTGTAATCAATCTTTCAATCAATCTTTATTTTCATTCTGTCAATGATACAGAAAGAAGGACTGTGACAAAAAGCTGTTTTTTGAACAGCTTGACTAGGCCACAGCCCCATGGAAATATTTCGCAGCGGTAACAAATGAATATATTCGGCAATGTTCGCAACTACAGCTGCTTTGCAAAATTTGAGCCTGCAAAGTGTATCCGTCTGGTAAAATGTTACGGCCGCGCCAATTTCAATTACCAAGTAGCTATCACTTTGCGACCTGCTATAGCTTCCTGGGGCAGAGTGCACGACGGTTTTTGTTCGTAAGTGTTCCTTACCATTGGCCTGCCACCTCCGCAAATATGTTCAGTATCAGGATAGTTTAGAGTTACCGCTTACGAAATATTATATCGTAAGAGTTTCTTTTCTTTTTTTTAATGAATAGCTCGAATGGCCGAGGCGAGGTTCCCGGGTTCGATCCATGGATGCAATTTTTTTCTTCAGCTGCGAAGCTTCCTTTCCGAGAAACCCCCGTGGGTTTCCTTTTCAGCTTCGTGCTATTTGCCAGGTGGATGACCATCATTCCGTTTCAGCTATATATATCTTCATAATTTAATTTGAAAACTTAACTTTACATACGATGTAGGGCAATAAGAGAAGCTGAGCTTTTGCTTCTGTGAGCAATAAGTACGAAAAGTCCTCCTATCTAGCAACTGGCTCCCACTTCAACTTTCACTCTTGCATGTCGGGATCTTCGAGGCGATTCCAGCACGCCGAGATAAAAGCCATCGGGGACATCTTGCGTATGGTCAACGTGCATTGGCCTACTAAAGAAACCTCAGAACTTTAACCAGCAGCGCATAGGAAACCGAAGATGATCAACGAAGCAGCAGTGCCATGGGGCGCGGCGGAATTTGAGGTCGCGATAACACTGCCCATCGGTACACATCTGGGGCCAAATTCAGAAAGCTTTTCGTTCGAAAGTGACGTTTGCCATTGGTAGGCCGCTTTCGTGAATGATATGTCAAGAATCAGGATTGGTTGGAATTTTCTCTTGCGAACAATTCTAGCGTAAGTGCTGTTTGTGAATAAGGGCCTTGGTTTTCCTCGTTAAAACCTGACTTCCACTAGCGTGCCTTCACTCAGACTCATGGCCCCAGGCTGTTTTGTTTGATGAACACTGCATCTAAAAACGGCTAGGAGGACTTCGCCATCTTCGGTCGAAAGAACACAAATTAGTGGCTCAAATTGTGATGCACTGGTACGCGTTTGGCTCACCATTTTCCACAGCACTGATCTGCCGCCTCCGTTAACACTTTGAAATGCGTCGCAGCCCGTTTTTATACACGTGCAGCTTTGTAATAAGAAAGCTATAGGAGTCACCGCCCGCTATCGATAGCACCCTTTTTTTTTTGTTACTGTGTGCAATATGTGATTCAGCTGTCATTAGCGCTAATAGCATGTGAACAGCGAATCGAAGGCAGACAACGTGCGCTGCACGTTACCTAAAGGAGGTACACTTCGAATTGACGCTGATTATTACGGGAGAAATGCGCTCGAAAGAAGTAGCATCCTGGTTGCGCTAGCCCTCCTGATTATCCAGCAATTCTATATGTACACCGGAATGTACTGCAATTCTCAATGCTTTGGAGGCAGACGACGCTATAGCTCAAACTACACTGCACTATGACAAGGCCGCATGCCTGAGAGCGCTTTTGTTTAGAGAGAGAGAGAGAGAGAGAGAGAGAGAGAGAGAGAGAGAAAGTTATAGTCGGCGGAAACATATTCTCTTACACGCGTTTAAAGAAAACAAAGTAGAAAGAAAGAAAGAAAAAAGGAAGGAAGGAAGGAAGGAAGGAAACGGAAAATGAACGAGACGATCATCGATACTGATGGGTAGCTTTACTTAATTGATCTTGCAGCAAACAGGGCAGCACGAACGCTGACTGTAAAAAATGGCAAACCATTTTTTCAGACCTTACAGCGGCCCACCAGAGTGTAAGTTGTAACACCACAGATGCGTGTTTCTGTCCACAGTGGACAGAAACAGAAACAACGATCGCACGTTGCGCACTGGGACTCGAATGTCACACCGGTTCCTGCATTGCAAGCCGCATGCACTATTATATGTGCATACTGCAACTTGCGCGTACCAGGGGCGCTATAACGTAAAACTATTCCAAACTTCTCTATTCCATTTCTGCTATCAGCGTCCACGATTGGTCAAAATCTTTTTTCGACCACGCCCACTTCACGTGTCTGTCACGCGACGTCACGAAAACCGCGATACCTCCCCATCTGATATGATGTGTACTCACTGATTATGCATGATTTGACAGAAAAAAGAAAAAGAGTTATTTCTGACTCGACCCCTTTTCGCCATTAGCCCTCGGCTATTGGTAAAAAGTTTTCGGGCTGCACCCACTTCACCTGCCTGTCTCGCGACGTCACAAAACCGCACAAACTCACCGCGTCACAGTGACGTGTACGCGATAAAGATGCATTAATATGCCGAACACAACTGAATTTTCTTCGGAATAGCCGCAGGCTGCCCCGTTCCGAAAGGAATAAGAGATGGCTGCCGCCGATCGCTGAGACGCTGGCTACTCGCACCTGCCTGAGAGCATGGGTGCACTTGCGTATAATAAACTTCTTGCGCGGCCGTGTAACGTTTTCGGGCCTTTTCGGCACGTTTACCACCCCATTCTGCCAACTCTTCTTTGCTGAGGGTCAGTTTTAGCGTCATTCTTAAGCTTCCGTTGCATGCCGGCGTGATTTTCCATCAGCCACCACAAGCTAAGTAAGGGAAAGCCGACGAATCACAGACGTCGGCACCACCCTCTTCATCTGGTTATCGATTTTCAGCGCCCTGGCTCTGCCCCCGTGAATCCCTCTCCACTTGAGCGTTCTCCTCGCTTCTTGTCAGCCAATTAGATACGACAAGCCGCACAGTGTAGGCAATGTAATTCGTTTTTCAAGCAAACAAAAGTGACCTCCTATGAACGAGGAGAGCGTTTGATTGGTCTGTTCAGACAACGCTGCGGGTGACCGCCCGGTGCTTACGTCGATGGTTACGCAAATTTGACGTCAGGAGATTGGAATAGAAACATATTGGAATAGTTTTACATTATACGGCCCCAGAACATGCAGCAAGTTGCATTCGCTTATACATACTAGCTCACTGGCGGTTCACGGCGCTAATGCATGTCCGGCATGCCTCCAACGCATGTGCCGATTCCCCTGCAGGTACATACACTTTCATAAGGAAGACGCCATGTATACGTCGGTGATCTTCACGTTATTAGCACCTACCGTATACTTACTGTGAGAACACCACTTCGGGAAACTTGAGGGTTTCAGCGGGACGTGCAGTACTGTGGGAGGCTTCAGGGTCTAGCAGCCGGTGTCTAAGATTACAACAAAGCAAGTAGCAGACTGCGAGCTTAAATTAGGAGGCGCATACCATACTCTTCGCTTGATACGACGTGCTGCATATCAGAGAGATGGCTTTTGCGAGTTGTGGAACCTTTTAGATCCGCTTCGTGTTACTAATTGTAAGGCGGATCGCACACGGAATAGATTGCCATGTGCCTCCTGCTTAACATTATACTGTTCTTGGCGCAAGTGAACCACTGCATGATTTATTTCCTACTCGTAGGCTCGAGCATGGCGTACGCGTCATGCCAAGCTTCACGCACAGATGACACCGCCACCGTTTCGGGTTGTTAACTCGAAAGCTAAACATTAAGCTCCGTATTATTGACGGCGTTAAGGCTATAGTGTGCAGACAACAGAGTATAGTGACGATGCCCAGTTTGGCGTTGCAAGACCCACGTGCTAACTTGGACCACTTACGCTCGAGAAGAAGGGAATCATCACGTTAACAGCTGAGTGCTTGCAATACGGCTGCCCTATAGCTCATAGGCAGACATTAACTCCCTCTCACCCCTACTCTGTGCACTGCACCGAAAGTTATGGGTCGCGTCAGCCAACGTAAAAGAAAAAAGAAGGGCACCTCCACTGTCCACCTCTGGTGGCCCTCCGCACGGCTTCGCATGAATGGAAGCGTCACGAAAGGATCAGTAATGCACAGTGGTTGAGCTCTCTGCTCTTCTCAGGAACACGCAGTTGGATCTCGTTATCGATGGCTGACAGGAGCTCTATAACCTTCGCTGCATCTCATTCAGTTAGTGGGCGGGAGTAGGCTAATTGCAGCATACCTTTATTGCTCCGCGCTGTACCGCTATGACGGTCTCCGCTAAACGGTCACTGCGCACATGCATAAGAACGCACGCGCAACTATGTTACTTGGGTATAGGCAGTGCGGCAGCGACAAGGCGATAAACGGTATACTTTACGCTAAGCGTTCTAAAGCTGTTTCAACTAAAAGGGTGCATAGGGCTATCTCCATCATCCACTTGGGCTGTGATCAATGCCCAGAATATGCAGGCGGCGCGGCCACGGCTACATGACGTCGGGGGAATCATGTTGCAAAACATGTCGCGGTGTCGCAGTCCAACGATGATGGTCGAAGCCGCAGCGTCTGCGGAGCCAGTTCTCCGTCGTGGAAGAAGGGATTGTCGGCTCAAGCAGGTGTCAGAGGAGGAGGCGGACCAGGTGACACGGTCCTCTGGAACCCTGACGCGTTTATGCGGGGACTGCCAACGTGCCTAGGCCCTGCCATCCATCTGTATGTCCAAACGTTAATCATGCCGCGGGGTTAGTTCCCCTGGCCACTCTTACCTTCTGTATTCTGTCGTTGAAGACCAGACGTTCGGGCTTCCTGCGGTCGGTGGTCTTGGACAGATGATGCGGCGATGTTCCATGCTTTTATCTTTCTTTATGAAAAGTATGTGGTTATGTCTTCTTTTGTACTTCATTATATATATATATATATATATATATATATATATATATATATATATATATATATATATATATATATATATATATATATATATATATATATATATATATATATATATATATATATATATATATATAAGCTCGTTTAGCTAGCTAGTTTCGAGTATTGTTCAGTGCAGCTCTGAAGACATGTGCTACTGGCAGCGGAACTTTGGAGAGATCGAAACGTTCCACTTTTTATGTGTTAGATACTGCGAAGAACTGTTTTTCCATATGTGGATTTGCTTGTTTCATTGGTGGCCCCTAAATGACCCGCGATTTTCTAGTGTGTGTTTTTCTAAACGAACGCGCAGTATTGTTGCCTTGAGAGGAGTGTATCTATGTCTATGTCGTGGTTTATAGAACACATGGCAGGACTAGCTGGTTCATACCTGCAGGTCGAACAAGCGCACACATTAGACGGGACAACAGGAGGCAGACACAGGACGCTTGTCATGGGTCTGCCTTTATTATGTTTTTTCCAGCTCAGTGTGCACGCTTGTTAAATCTGCTAGTATACGTTGTGGCAGGAGCAATAAGCGTCATGTTGAATGCGTGTGCACCTACGTTCAGAAACAAGGCTTTCATAGGCACAAAGTAGATGTATCGTGAGATGGAAACATTGTCTATTACATTCTTTTGTAGCGGCGCCAATTCACAACAGAACGATAGAAGGAAGAGTGAGGTGGTACGTGCCGCAGAAGCGGCGCTAGTCAATTTTCTGCGACCGCTGAACATGCACCTCATTTATTATTATTATTTGCTTTCTCTCTCTCTCTTTTCGTTCTTTTGCTTTTTCTCCTTTTTTTTGTTGTTTCAGGGGCTTCGAATGCGTGAACATTCTAGAAGGTACGGCATTTCATATTTCGTGTCGAAGGCACGAAGATAAGAATCAGTGAGTGTGTCTTGGTAGAGTTGCGACATGGCCATGGCAATCCTTGCTTCCCATGACATCTCTGACGCGCCTCGTTTTGCTTTACATATCTAAGATAAGTAAATTTTGTTATATATCAAGCCTGAGCTTGTTTTGGCGTCTCACGGCAATCCCAACACTTGAGCTGGGTACGGATATTTCAAAACTATCCACATTGCTGAACGCTACTAAGCGTTTACACCATATATGCAGGTGCGTTTTCTACCCGGTTTCTGATCGAGATAAGAGAATGATCCCAACTACTACTGACGCTAAGCGGTGATAATGCGGCTTCGCTGAACCCGTTGTGAAGTTCGTTGGTGTAGCTACGACACGATCTCGCTTAAAGCTCTGTGGCGCTGTTATACGCATGTTCTGATACGTCTGTGTTCGTCATCCAGGACTTCTGAAATGTGATCTCAGCTTCAGGCGAGATAAAGTTTTAGGGGAAAGTTAACGAACCTCGGGTACGCGTCTTCGAAGCTACTAATGCGAATCGCGGATGGGAGATGTGACGTTGGAACTCCACTTCCAACGGTCAGGCAAAGCTTTGTAGCATATGCCGCATTGACTGCGAACGCCAAAAGAATGCATTTAAGTGATTCACGACGTTTCCACTGAATGACGCGCTTATTGAGTTTTGTTGAATGTACTGAGGGCGAAACACAGTTATTTCAGAACGTTGAAGACACCTTCCTTGCAACGACGGTCACACCCTTGTTTACGGTTCACAAGAAACGACTGCTGTGCGCCGAGGTTCCGGTGTGCGTTAAAGAATCCCAAGCGATTAATGCGAAGGTTAGATAACCGTTCATTGTTCTAAACTCTCCACCCACCGTGGTTTGCTTAGAGGCTATGGTGTTGGGCTGCTAAGCACGAGGTCACGGGATCGAAACCCGGCCACGGCGGCCGCATTTAGATGGGGGCGAGATGTGAAAACACCCGGGTACTTAGATTTAGGTGCACGTTAAAGAACCCCGGGTGGTCCAAATTTCCGGAGTCCCCTATTACGTCGTGCCTCATAATCAGAAAGTGGTTTTGGCACGTAAAACCACTTAATTTTTTTTCTGAACTCTCCTAGTCACTATGGCACTCGCAGATACTTAATATAGATGCCAAATAACGCTCAAGTATTCTCCTGTTCACAAATTTCACTGGCAACTTGTGGGGACTGCGTAGCCCATTTCGTTGCAGCGCCATAGCACAGCGCGTTTTGGGCATAGGAACCGAGCGCGGCGAGCTCGCTTTTGAACTTCGCGCGCGCGGTCCACCGCTTTCCCCTCTCTTATTCCTCCGAGGGCGCCGAACGGCACTTGTTGCCGTCCGCCCCCGAACGGTCCAGGGGCTCACCCGATTGGTCTGTTTGGGCGGGAACCCGCGTTCCCTCTCTCCTGGCGACTCAAGTCGACCGAGGAGCGGCAACGCGGGGAGAAGCTCTCGGACAGCGAAACGGTGCGTACTGACTTCCCATTCTCCCGGTCATCCCTTTGGTTGGCCGGTCTCGCCGAAGGTCCTCGACCCGAGGCGGTTGCGTACCTATTCGCTGCTCCTGTTCTGAAGGCTACGCCAAAGAGACGCGGCTCACTTGACGTGCGCGGTCGTACTGCGCCGAGTCGCCCTCGGAGGCTACCCCGAGCTGAAAGAACGTTGCCCTGGTAGCACGGTCGTTGGGAACCATCCTCCCGTATAGCGGCGTGCTACCGCGTTTTGAGATAGCTGAGTGTCACCCCTTGACTTGCGGGAGCTTCGGCTCATGAGCCCCGCGCCGAAACGGGTGTGTACAGATATCCTGAACGCCAAGGTGGTCGTACAATAAACGCCTTCCTTGTACTCTGGGCCTTCTCCTTGCGGCGCTCTATTTCGCTCCCATAGGAGACCGAACGAGCGTCCGCTTCGGGCACACGCTACACACGCGGCTGAGCTGATCGTCCTCCTGAGGGGCTCGGATCCTCGGACCTGCGCGGTGGTCTAGGTGACTCCCGGCGGAGCACCGCTATATAGGCGGAGACCACAAAGTGGCGCCCAACGTGGGGCCAAGGGCTCATTAAGCCTTTGGCCGCTTGATAGCCGAGCCAGAACGCTTTAACGATCAGGCTCGCCGCGTCAGGTCTGGTAGCAAGAGTGGCCCTTTGCTGCTTTCCGCTTTCGGACGACCCTTTGCCAAGTACCGAACGAGCGTCCACTTCGGGCACACGAAACACACGCAGCTGAGCGTATCGTTCCTGCGGGATCGGATCCTCTGCGCGCGTGGTGGTCTATAGGTGGACCCTTAAGGAACACCACGTGAGAGAGACCACGAAGTGTCGCCTGTAACACACGCGGCTGAGCGTATCGGTCCCTTTGGGCTCGGATCCTCGGCAGGCGTGGTGGTCTAGGTGGTTCCCATAGGAACACCACGTGAGAGAGATCACAAAGTGGCGCATAAGTTCGTTTGCTGGCAGAATCCTTCTCGCGCACGCTCGCTGCAGCCCACATTGGGGTTGAAAAGACAGCGTGGTGCTACGCTATCGCTCCCACTGGAGCGGACGTAGCACGTTTGGGAACGGAGCCTTGCTTCCCCCAAATTGTGCATGTTGGCACAACTGCCCTAACGGCTCCCTGCGGAGCTAACAGCAGTTCGTCGCCACCTCGTAGCGTTGGCTACAGCACATTGCTGAGTTAGTCGCCTTTGCGATTTGACTAGTGTCAGTTCCGCTAGCCATTGCGGCCCCTTGCCGCCTTTCGCTATCGGACGACTCTCTGCAAAGTACCGAACGAGCGTCCACTTCGGGCACACGAAAAACACGCAGCTGAGCGTATCGTTCCTGCGGGATCGGATCCTCGGCGCGCGTGGTGGTCTATAGGTGGACCCTTAAGGAACACCACGTGAGAGAGACCACGAAGTGTCGCCTGCAACACACGCGGCTGAGCGTATCGGTCCCTTTGGGCTCGGATCCTCGGCAAGCGTGGTGGTCTAGGTTGTTCCCACAGGAACACCACGTGAGAGAGATCACAAAGTGGCGCATAAGTTCGTTTGCTGGCAGAATCCTTCTCGCGCACGCTCACTGCAGCCCACATTGGGGTTGAAAAGACAGCGTGCTGCTACGCTATCGCTCCCACTGGAGCGGACGTAGCACGTTTGGGAACGGAGCCTTGCTTCCCCCAAATTGTGCATGTTGGCACAACTGCCCTAACGGCTCCCTGCGGAGCTAACAGCAGTTCGTCGCCACCTTGTAGCGTTGGCTACAGCACATCGCTGAGTTAGTCGCCTTTGCGATTTGACTTGTCGTGTCACTTCCGCTAGCCACTGCGGCCCCCTTTGCTGCATTCCGCTATCGGACGATTCTCTGCAAAGTACTGAACGAGCGTCCACTTCGGGCACACGAAAAACACGCAGCTGAGCGTATCGTTCCTGCGGGATCGGATCCTCGGTGCGCGTGGTGGTCTATAGGTGGACCCTTAAGGAACACCACGTGAGAGAGACCACGAAGTGTCGCCTGCAACACACGCGGCTGAGCGTATCGGTCCCTTTGGGCTCGGATCCTCGGCAGGCGTGGTGGTCTAGGTTGTTCCCATACGAACACCACGTGAGAGAGATCACAAAGTGGCGCATAAGTTCGTTTGCTGGCAGAATCCTTCTCGCGCACGCTCGCTGCAGCCCACATTGGGGTTGAAAAGACAGCGTGGTGCTACGCTATCGCTCCCACTGGAGCGGACGTAGCACGTTTGTGAACGGAGCCTTGCTCTTCACGAATTTTGCGTACCTGCACATTTCTGGCAACTCATTCGGAAAGCCTTAACGCCTGAGCGATCTGGCTGACCGCACCATGTCTGCTAACCAGAGCGGCCGTTGTCCCCTCATTACGTTAGCAGACGTTGCTTTGCGCGAGACCGGGGCCTTGTCCCCCCTCGAGCCGAGCATAAACTCACGCTCGCGTACTGCCGCCCCCAGTGGGGTGAGCACGACAGCGAGGCGCTATGATACCGCTCCCACTGGAGTGGACGTAGCTCAGTACGGGAACGGAGCCCTGGCGCTCCCCGAACCGTGTGTGTCGGCACCGCTGCCAACAGCTGTTCCCAGTGGAGCTAGCGGCAGTATGTTGCCACTTCGCCCTTCATCGGCTCCCTGCGGAGCTTACGGTGGGCAGATCGGTACAGTGGCCACAGCCATTTCCGAGTTCTGCCCGTTGGCTGCGAACACGTTGAGCAGTGAGAAGGCACCGTGGTCAGCTGCGACCCCCTGTGGGGCACCCAGCCGTTCCACAAACAATTCTGCTTCTCAGGCTCCCTTTGGAGTGCATGGTGCAGCGCCCAGTGGCGCAGCATCGGAGCAACGACCCATTTTGTCAACGCTGGCCGAACGTGGCATAAGCGACTCCGCCGCTCTCGGTAGCGACGGAAGACAACGGGACGGTCCCCCCAGGAACCACATTTGTTCCGGGGCCGGCGCAAACGGAACCCCCTTGGATTCCGCGCCGCTTATCGAGTTGGGAGCCATAGCTCCTTCGCTCGAGAGCACCTGCAACGCTCCAACAGTTTCCTGCGAAGCTGGAGCAGACACGTTGCTGCGCAACGCTGCAGGCATGATCCAAACCCTCTCTGAGGCGGTGAAAGCCCTTGTCGCTACGCCGAGGCTCACTCGCCCAGCGGTAAAGTTGGCCATTCCGATATACCGTGGATACGGCGACCTGGTGAGCGCCCGAGAATTCGTAGAAAACCTGGCGCATTATCAAAGAGCCATGGGATTGGATGAACACGAGGTGCTGGGACGCGTCGTTCCCGCAGCACTGACTGATGCGGCTGCCAGGTGGTATCGACTTGTCGGCCACCGAGCGGCAAACCTCGGGGAGTTTCGCGTGGCCTTCCTACGCGAATTCCTACCCGCAGACTACCATGGTAGGATGCGGCGAGAGCTGGAGCGACGCACGCAGGCTCCGGATGAGTCATTGCAGGAATATGTGCGAGCGATGGAAGAGTTGTTCTCTATCGCTGAGCCCCAAGCCTCAAACGAGGAACGCGTCGACCGGGTGATACGGCAGGCACATCCGACTTTTTCGGCCTACCTGCGAGGCAGTCGGTTCCGTGATTTAGAGGAACTGGCCGCCGAGGCGAAGCGCATACAGGGGGACATTCTCTCCACTCGTGCGTACCGCCCGCCACCGCCGGTCAGCGAGGCCCTTGAGCCGCGCTGTGCGTGGGGTGGAGCCATGCTCTTTGCCCCCCGGCGCCCCGCTGAGGCTGCCTGTGCAGCAACAAGCGGGACGAACAACTGGGAGCTGAGCGAACGAGCTCTGGACCCGTTCTCCTATGAGAGGCGCGTGGCTTTGACTACGCCGTCGCTCGAAACGCGCGTAAAGGGACGTCATCCGTCTTATCGCGCTGGGGAGCCTCAAAACAGAGAGCCCCGCGGCAATCCGTCGAACCAACCCGGGAGGAGAGCAGCTGATCCAGCCCGTGATCGAGATCGGGCTGGAATGCGCTGTTTCCGCTGTTCGCAGCGGGGTCACATGGCAAGGGAGTGCACCGTTGACAGGCCTCCGGCGAGGCAGGGAAACGGAAACCGCGGTCGCTCGTGAGCGCACGATCGGCCGAAACCTTGTCAGCTCCCTGTGCGTACCGGGCAAGCTGTAATGCTGGTGCGCACGCGCCGTTTATTCCGATCACCATTGCTGGTCGTGAATTTGCGGCGCTACTGGACACGGGCGCTAGCGCCTCGTTGTTCGGGGATGAGGCTTTCTCCCATATGAGCAAGCACGCAGTGCGCTTGAGAGACAGCCGAACGACTTTCAACCTTGCGAAAGGCGTGGCCCATTCGGCAGGCGCCGCAAGGCTGACCGTCAGATGGGGGAACGACTGAGACGCACGCGTTTCATTCACCTCCCAGGGCTCAGTGTTCCTGTGATTCTCGGACGGGACTTTCTCCTGAAAACCGGGATCGTAGTGGACATTGCTAATGGTGGCTATCGCGACGGACCTTTTTCCTCGCTTAAGCCGTTCATCAGCCCGCCGGCGCCGACTCTTGCCCGTGCAGAAGAGGCGTTCGGACCGTGCCGCGCGCAAAGTTCGGGGGCAAGCCCCTGCGCTATGCGCTCGCCTGCTCCTAGCCCCCATTGGCATAAAGCGGCACGGCACGTTAAGGCACTACACCCGTTGGTCGCCAGTGCGGTTCACTTGGGTGGTGCACAGAAGGCTCGGTTGTCGTCACTATTACGCCAATACGATGAGCTATTCACCGATCTACCTGGCTGTACCGATCTAGTGAGCCACAAGATCGAAACCGGTGATGCGCTTCCACTGAAGTGCAACCCTAGGCCTGTCAGTCTGGCCAAGAGGCAGGTGATTGACGGTTTGCTGGATGAGATGCTAGCGACGGACATTATCCGACGCTCTTCCAGTGCCTGGGCGTCTCCAATTGTGTTGGTGCCTAAGAAAGATGGCAGTCAGCGCCTTTGCGTAGACTACCGCCGTCTGAACGGAGTTACTCGAAAGGATGCCTACCCGCTCCCGACGATTAGCTCCATTGTAGGAAACCTGGGCAGTGCGAGGTACTTTACTACGCTAGATGCCTCCAAAGGTTACCTACAGGTCCGGATGGATGATCGTGACCGGTGCAAGACCGCGTTCACGTGCCACAGAGGGTTGTTCGAGTTTACTCGTATGCCCTTTGGCCTCTGTAATGGTCCGGCGACCTTTCAAAGGCTGATGGACCGCGTTCTCGGGGAAGCCAAGTGGTCACACTGCTTATGCTACCTCGACGACATCGTGATCTATTCACGAACCTTCGAAGAGCACTTGACCCATGTTGCCGATGTGCTCGAGAGGGTGTGGGCTGCCGGGATGACTTTGAACCCGGCGAAAGCCCAAATCGCGCAAACTCGAGTTCAATTACTCGGGTTTACGCTGGGCAGCGGGTCCATTGAGCCGGACGGGGAGAAACTTCGAGCCATACTCGATTTCCCCGTGCCAAAGGACGTACGCGGCCTGCGCCGCTTTCTGGGAATGGCCAACTACTACAGGTCGTTCATTCCGTCCTGTGCCCGAGTGCAGGCACCCTTGACCAAGCTATTGGGAAAGTCTGTCGAGTGGCATTGGGGACCTGAGCAGCAAGAGGCGTTTCGCCGTCTTTCTAGCGCCATTGCGGAGACAGCGCAGCTCCGGCTCCCCGACCTGACCAGAGAGTTCGTTGTCCAGACTGACGCGAGCGATTTGGGATTAGGAGCCGTCCTCCTACAGGTATTTGATGGCGTGTTGCAACCGCTGGCCTTTGCCAGCCGCTCCTTAACACCCTCGGAGAGGAATTATTCCGTGACCGAGAAGGAATGCCTCGCCATCGTGTTTGCACTACGTAAGTTCGATGTCTACCTTGACGGGACGAAATTTGTCGTGCAAACAGACCACAGTGCGCTAAGCTGGCTGATGCGGCTCCGCGAGCCTGCGGGCCGGCTCGCGCGCTGGGCCCTCCTGATACAGCATTATGACTTGTCAGTGCAATATCGAAAGGGGAGCACCAACGTGGTAGCTGACGCGCTATCTCGTGCTCCATTGTCCACCGGGAGCCTTCCTCTAGGTGCGACAGTCGATGGCGGCGCCTTTGCGCCAGCAAGTATCAGGGGCGAAACGGTGGCCGAGCCGCCGAGCGGTGAGAAGGGAGAGCCCGCAAACGGGCACACCCGTGCCGCTATCCAGGCAAGCAGCGTGCCGCAAAGCAGGCGAGAGGGGGAGCTTCTTGAAAGCGAACCCACGACGCCGACGCGGGCGGTAGGGATGGCTGCAGTCCTGAGTGGGGACGAGACCAGGCCCGCCTGCGTGGGTACTGGAATCGCATTCAGCCGGAAAGAGCTACTGACGGCCCAGCAAAATGACCCGTTTTGTCGCGTTTTGAGCGACGGTCTCCGGGAGACAGAGCGCCGAGACGCTGCTTGTACTGCAGCGGGCGCGGTGGAGGCGAAGCCAGCGTGTGTCGCTGTGGCCTCTGGGGATTCATATTTGCTGGATCATGATGGGCTCGTGCTGAAGTACATAGCCACCGATGATGAGTCCGTAGACGCCTTTAAGGTGGTTATCCCCAAGAGTCTGAGAGGCGCACTGTTGCGATTCTCTCACGACGAACCCTTGGCCGGTCATATGGGTGGCTCCAAAGTTTTTGCAAAACTGAGCCAAACTGTGACCTGGCCGGGCATGAGGCGGGATATACTCCGTTATTGCCGTTCCTGTCATGTCTGTCAAATGGTGAAATCACGAGGAGGCAAGCCACCTGGATTGATGAAACCAATTGACAGTGTGCGTCCGTGGCAGATAGCCACCTGCGATCTAATGGGGCCTTTCCCCAGGAGTAAGCAGGGGTATAGCTACTTGTTGGTAGTTGCTGATCATTTTTCGAAATGGGTTGAACTGTTTCCTCTTCGGAAAGTGACAGCACGGGCGGTGCTAGGAAAGATCCTAGAAGTGTTCAATCGGTTCGGCTACCCGGAAAGGCTGATCACGGACAATGCGTCCTATTTCACCGCTCGGGTGTTTGGTGCGACGTGCCGTTCCTTTGGAATTGATCACCGCACTACTTCGCCCTACCATCCCCAGTCCAACCTGACAGAGCGAATGAACAGAACGCTCAAACCCATGCTCTGTGCCTTTGCCGAGCGCCAGAAGGATTGGGCTGACCACTTGAACGAGCTCGCGTTCGCCATCCGAACCTCTGAAAATCGTTCAACTGGTTTCTCTCCTGCCTTCCTCAATTTTGGAAGGGAGCTGGCGAATCCTATGACCAGGATAATTCGCCGCCAGCACGAGGATGAGAAGGCGCAGGCAGACCGCTCTGCTTACGCATCGAAGCTACGGGACCGTCTTTGTCAGGCTCTCAGCAGAGCAAGGCAGAGCTTGACGAAGGCCAGAGCCCAGCAAAAGGCTCAGTACGATCGCAAGCACCGCCACCTTTCATTTAAGGCGGGTGATCTGGTCCTGAAGCGGAACCACGCGCTTAGCGATGCTAGTAAGGGGTTCTCAGCCTCGCTGGCACCTAAGTGGCTTGGTCCGTACCGAGTGCAGAGAGTTTGCTCTCCGCTCGTGTACTTGTTGAAGGGTCCCCCTTCGGGGAAACTAAGTCGTGCCCATGTCGCAGACCTGAAAGCCTATGTCGCTCGGGCTGGCGATGTCACGCCCGAGCCCGTTCGCACAAGGCGCCAGCGACAGGGCACACCCGTAGTGGCCAACCACAAACGGTACAGTCTGAGGAAGCGATCACCTGTGTGATATCGCGCCGGAAGGCGGACCCTCTCCGCCACCGAAGGCCCTCAGGCAACGCGCAGCCTCAGTAAGCAAACTTCTTTCTCGACGGGCGTTCCCCGAAAAGAGGTCTTGCCGCAGCCCATGCTAAGTAATTTTGCTCTAAGTGCATGCTCATTTCAGTGTGTATATGCTATTGCGTGTTGCCCCTGCGTAAATACTTATTTTTGTTGCATGTGAGTGCTCTTAATTTCAAAAGCATGTGTGCGTCCTTGTTTTGCTTTGTTGTAAATAGCGGCGAACCGCAGTTTTCCGCGTAGTTAACTGGCCGCCAGTGCTGTGTCGCGGGTTTTCTTCGCTGGCCCATTCGGGGCGGTAGCCGTCGCGGGAACGCGGCGGGGACTCGCGGTTTTTGTTTTGTATGTGTTTTTTTGGGGGGGAGGCCAGTTTGCACGTCGGCTACAGCTTCCCCTCGAGAGGGAAGCTGCGGTCGCCTGGCTGTTGCTTCCGGATGTGCGCATGCGGGAGGACAGTCGTAACGGTGTTGCGGGGTTGTGGGGACGACTGCCGAAGGGGCGCGCAAGACGCTTGTTGTTCTTTTGTCGGGCTCTGTGACTTGGCCGCAGCCGCTTTGTGTACGCGCGTCTGGCGGCATTCCTGTGAACATGTTGCGTGGGGGTGGTGTGTGCGTGTGTGAGTGCGCCCGTGCCCGGGGCGAGTGTGCGTGCGCGCTTCTTTGGACGCCCTAGGTCGCCAGTGGCATCCCCGACCTTGTGCCCCTACTCGCACCTCCCCGAGGAAGGGCGAGCGAAAACCACTGCCGCCCGCGACGCGAGACCCACCTCGCTTCCCCCGGCTGACGGAGGGGATGTTTTATGGCATAGAGTAACGGGATAGGGTTGCGCCGGCGGTCCTGGCCCACTTCCTGGAGCGCAACTTTGAACCGCCGTTTTTGTGTGTGTATGTGCATTGGTGGCCGCCTCGGTGGGGGTCGAGACGGACGGGCGAATGGGGAGGCTTCCCGCGTTTTTCCGGGTGCCACCGGAACTCTTGCGCGTTGTGCGCGGGCACTTGTCTCCCTGACCTCAAGGCGCAAGGTGACCATCGATGGCTGCGCAGTCCTCCACAAACGGCGACCGTCGCGGCGACTCCGAGCTGCAGCATCCAGGGCCATTCGCAAAAGAAAGGCTTGGCTCCCAACGGGACCTGGTTGAGGCTGGCCCGGCCCCTCAGCGGAGCCGGACATCCAATAGGAACCGCCGGCCGCGTCAGACGAGTGCTCGGCGGCAGGACCGGGCTGCGAGGAGTGTGGCCACCTGGACGTGCCAGCAGGATGGGGCGCCGCCCCTGACCTTCTGCAGCAGCGCCCCATGGAAAGCGCAGAGGCGGGTTCGCCGAGATAGGCAGGTGAGCCTGGCGCCCCATCCATTCCGCGGGCACACGGTGGCCGAAACGAGCGGCTCGGCCGCAGCGCAGTTCCCTCTTCCGGACGGCGTCCGCTGTTGCCGGCTATGTGCCACGCCGGTCTACTCGCAGACCCATTTCCGAGGGTCTCTGCACCGGGCTCGAGAACGGGCCCTTTTCGAGGCTGGTGCTGGCGACCGCAATCCGGCACCAAGCGGCCCGAAGATTGCGGACTCGGATTTGGCGGCCCTGTGCCAGCAACGCCTGCGAGACAACCCCGGCTTCGCGGCAGTGGTCGGTGCGGTGACCCCGACGGCGGCTATCGAGAATACGGCACCGGGCGTCGAGACCAAGGTGACCGGCGGCGGAGCTTCCCCCACACCCCCGCGTCATACTGACGAACTGATCCACGAACTGGGGGGGCTTTCGTGGCCGTGACCGGGCGTTGCGCAGGGGAGCGTGGGCACGAACATAGCGCTGTGGGACTCCCCGTGAGTGCCAGTTTCCTTGTTCGGGCCGCCATTATTATTATCATTTTGTTTTGTTATGTTATCATTTCGTCTTTTGTACAATATACTACTTTTACTTTTACTTTACTTTTACTTTTAATATACTTTTAATACTTTTTTTTGCTTAATACTTTTTTACTTAATATACTTTTACTACAATATACGCGTTTCTTTGTGTAACTGTCAATAATCTTCGTTGGGTGGAACATTATTTTCGTTTCTTCCCCCCCGCTCCTGTATTGCTGTTTTTGTTTTGTTTTTGTTTGTTTATTTGCGTGTGTGTGTTGCCTTTTGTATATGCCGTGACTTATAATGATATTATACTGGTTTTTCTTTTGTAGCTATAAGTAATTATTTTTTTTATTTCATGGTTATTTTTGTGTAGTCATGCATGGCACTGGTTAAGAGCAATTATAGAAATTTGTTTGGGCTGAGCTGAGGTTTGCGCGCGCCCCGCTAGTCTGACCACGTCAGACCGGTGGGAGGGCGATTTAGGAGGGGAGAGTGTGGGGACTGCGTAGCCCATTTCGTTGCAGCGCCATAGCACAGCGCGTTTTGGGCATAGGAACCGAGCGCGGCGAGCTCGCTTTTGAACTTCGCGCGCGCGGTCCACCGCTTTCCCCTCTCTTATTCCTCCGAGGGCGCCGAACGGCACTTGTTGCCGTCCGCCCCCGAACGGTCCAGGGGCTCACCCGATTGGTCTGTTTGGGCGGGAACCCGCGTTCCCTCTCTCCTGGCGACTCAAGTCGACCGAGGAGCGGCAACGCGGGGAGAAGCTCTCGGACAGCGAAACGGTGCGTACTGACTTCCCATTCTCCCGGTCATCCCTTTGGTTGGCCGGTCTCGCCGAAGGTCCTCGACCCGAGGCGGTTGCGTACCTATTCGCTGCTCCTGTTCTGAAGGCTACGCCAAAGAGACGCGGCTCACTTGACGTGCGCGGTCGTACTGCGCCGAGTCGCCCTCGGAGGCTACCCCGAGCTGAAAGAACGTTGCCCTGGTAGCACGGTCGTTGGGAACCATCCTCCCGTATAGCGGCGTGCTACCGCGTTTTGAGATAGCTGAGTGTCACCCCTTGACTTGCGGGAGCTTCGGCTCATGAGCCCCGCGCCGAAACGGGTGTGTACAGATATCCTGAACGCCAAGGTGGTCGTACAATAAACGCCTTCCTTGTACTCTGGGCCTTCTCCTTGCGGCGCTCTATTTCGCTCCCATAGGAGACCGAACGAGCGTCCGCTTCGGGCACACGCTACACACGCGGCTGAGCTGATCGTCCTCCTGAGGGGCTCGGATCCTCGGACCTGCGCGGTGGTCTAGGTGACTCCCGGCGGAGCACCGCTATATAGGCGGAGACCACAAACTCTACGAGTGGGTACAACTACTATTACCGGGCCGTCTAGCGGGCGGGTCTTTTCTCGCTGTGGTGCTCACCCTATGCAGATACTGACCATCTTAATCGTCACATCTTCGGAAGTAGCGGCCGGTGCCAAGGGTAAACATTCTCGGCGGTCAAACAACTGTGGTGAAGCAAATATCTGTCTAAACATTTGGCACAGACGACACTTCCTCAAAAGCCCTTATACGGAACACATGCACAATATTTAATCGCAGGAAATGTCTTCAAGTTGCGCTGACTCTACTGCGGCACTTGTTTAATCCGTCAGTGAACGGCAGCCTATGGCCTCTTCATCAGCTTTAATTGGCAACAGGTCATTGACTGAGAACGAGCGGCTGGACCCTTGGTCTACCAACAAAGCGAGCCACATTCTTGCAATCCTTGAATTTCGGAGTAACGCTTGCTTATATTCAAGACTATGAATGGCCCTCCAGACACCAGTGTGCACAGCTGCATGTTTTCATCAACCCTTCGAATACACGTTCTTTCATCCTCTACCCCCTCCCACATAGTATATAAAGTGTAGCAGGGCAACCTCTCTTTGCTATTCTAATAAATTTATCTGTCTCTTAACTCTCTAAGGGGCGAAAACGCTGAATATTAGTACTACACTTAGAACCGTCACCGCGTTTCTTTAGCGTAGTCTGTAGAGCTCTTATACGTTCCGTTGTTCTTGTTTACGCCACCGCAAACGCACACATCTGGCATGAGTGCTCAGCGGCCAAAGGTTGCGGCGGTAAGAGAAGCAATGATGAGCCTCGACGAAGCTTCGAAGTACGAGCAAGTATACCTGCACGCTGAATCAGCCACAGCGCTTCGAGAGTGAACGATGGGTAGAAACGCGAATGACGGCCAAAATGAAACGCGCCCCTAAGCGTCGTATAATGGGGTTTCTGCGGCGAACGCGCACATATATATATAAATATATATACACACACACACATGCCACTACCACTGCTCCGGAGCGAAGGCCAGAACGCCCGACTCTCTTCGTGTTTATCTTTCCCATTGCCCAACTGGAATTCCTCTGCGCGACAGGCGCGCGGAGGCACGCGCCCCGGACTACTCTCGCGGGGCGTAATTGCGCGTATACGTGTACATGGCGCGCGCAGCTCACTAGGGACCCACCCCCACTTCGCCCCGTCTCCTCTCTTACTCCCGTAAGTGTGCGCGCTGGGGCTGCGAGTCTGGCCGATGGTGCCACTTAATTTGGCCAGCGGGAGTCCCTAACACGATTTGCCGTTTCTCTTCCTTCCACTGACGAGCCACACGAACAAATATACTTCGTGTTACTCTTAAAAGAAAACGCGAATTGGGCCATCTTTTTATTCCTGCGTTTGACTTTTTCTTGTTGCATCGTGGCTAATGATCACGGAGTCAAGTAATGGAAGGCTAGGCTTAATGAAATGGCGCGAGCCGAGGACGCTGCAGTGTTTGGCGGGAAATTGCGCTGTGCGGGAAGGCGAAAGTAGTTTCTGCAAGTTAACCTGACCTCATTACAACGACCAGCACAAGTGCTTGCATTGTTTTCATCGTCTGTGTTTTTTTTTGTTAC
Source organism: Dermacentor albipictus (assembly GCF_038994185.2). Classification (NCBI taxonomy): domain Eukaryota; kingdom Metazoa; phylum Arthropoda; class Arachnida; order Ixodida; family Ixodidae; genus Dermacentor; species Dermacentor albipictus. The sequence goes on along the minus strand of NC_091821.1, from coordinate 66,926,942 downwards.
TTTTTGTTTTTTGATACTACACAATTTGGTGAGGTTAATACGGCGACGTTAGTCTTGCGCTGTGAGTCAGTGTCCTTCCTACTTGGTAGATACGAACAAAACCAATAGAGTCAACCTGATTTTGGTTTTTGATTCCATTACCAAGTCACCAGTAACGGCACTCGTTATCTTTTCAAGCAATGCTTGTAGTGATAGACAACCAGCAAAATGCTTAATTCGCAAGTAATTTCTTTTGTTTCTATATTTCTCTCGTCTTCTTTTCTTCTTTTTTTTTTCGTGTTTCTGTATACGCATGGCTGGCGCCTTCCCTTTCATGGAACCTCAGTTATTCTCTTTTGAAGTCGTAGACCCTTATGTTTCTATACTATCTCGTGCGGCACTGTGAGCGGCGCCATTTTTGGAGCCATCTTTTAGTCTGCGAGTAACTCATATTAAGGCATACGTACCAATGCTAAAGAATCCTAACTCGTTGAAACAACGCTTTATAGAGAGCAATTAAGCGACGTCCGCTCCTTCCTACATTCCTACACGTGCACATGCGCATGTCGAGAAAAAAAGGAAAAAGAGAAACGAGCAGCCAACCTTCGCTCTAGAAGCCGAACATCTAAACAATACAGTAGATATTAACTTCGTTTTTTGTTTCTTACCTATGGTTACTTTCATAAAAGATCGAAGGATAGATAGATTTCAATGCGGCTATCAGTTATGGAAATGGCTGTGCGCTATTATGCGGCAACCGAAGTCGACATAGACGACAGATGCCCCCGTAACACAAACAAGCCTACAGCGCGCGCTTTCGCTCTCGCACGCATCCCGCCGCCTTAACTTGCTGTAAAAACCGGCGAGGTGGTATAGTGCCATCGGATAACATCTAAATGGACGTTCCACTACTGGCTGCAAAAACGTACGCTTCCTTCGGGCACCATCGATCGTCGTGGACGCGAGAAACTACGCGCTCTGTACCATCGGACTATACTGAGCCGCGTCCACCACAATCTTTCCGTAAGGCGACAGGATGTTGGACCTCGTCTGATAACAGGTTCGTCCCGTTCTTTTATACGCTGCCCTGCAATCAGCAGGAAGGGAAGGCGTATAGAAACCAGGTATGCAGCTAAGACTCGTGGCCCTGCCTCTTTACCGGCAGCCGCGAAGCTGTGGCGAGTCACGTCCAAGATGGAAGTAAATGGAGCGCCACTGTGCAGGCCAATAGCAAACCCATCTAAGGTAGGGTAACAAGGCTCGGTGCCGCTGTAGAGATGCGCGCCTTGCTTTTTGACATCGCTCTGAAGACAAAGACGTGTGTCTCTGTCTAGTGACCACGTATTGACCTATATATAAACATATACTTGACTCTGGTAAGTCAGGCCGGCGTGCAATACTCTCACTGATATGGGGTCGCAGTAAGATTTTGAAACAAGGTAAATATTGTTCATTGGGCCACTCGCCATCCTGATCAAGATGCATGAAGTTGTTTCATTCTGGTGCTTCACCGCAAAGATCCACAGTTTGTAACAGTAATTGCGAATGTGGGCGAGCTAAAGATGGTGAGCCCCTAAAAAGCCGTGCGAAAGGGTGAGCGTATATAGTATTGCCGGAAGTTTGCAGAAGGCTGACGCCCACTGTCATGAGTATATAAGATGTGAGTATGCCCACTGTCATGAGTATATATAAGAGAAACCAACGATAAATTTTGCTAGAGGGAACGAGAAATCCAGTATACGAGATGTGAATACTACACATACCTACTATAAACAAGCGGAGAAACGGTTATCATGGTGGTATACCTAGGTAGCTTGCTTCCTCGAAAAAGAAAATGAAATAGGAAACACAGAATAAAGGGGTCTCACCCATTTTCGAGAGAATGGAACCTCCATCCTCCGGCGAGAAAAATTTTCCTTGGTGTGGGTCATCATAACAAGCGTTGCAACGCCTAGAACAGGACGAGAGTTCGCCTGCGCCGGTTCCCTTTCCTGATCGGGCACCCCGAGAAATGGCCCTTATCGTGCGACCGTTTCGGTCTGAGGCGTGCATTTGTATGCCAAGTGCAATTATCGCCTGCCCACTGCCGCTCCGGTTAAAAACAAACGTGGCGCGCATCATCTGGAGAACAGGAGTGATGCAGCGAACACACAGTGCCCATCGTTTTGATTAGCAAGATAAAGAGGTGAAACACCCTACCGCTCCAATATTCATGGCATCGCTCCAGCTGTGTAGGACTGGCAGCACCTCGTTCGAAAGCGGCAATGGCGAGGTGTCGACCGCGCACTCGCGATAATTTTGAGAGCCTGCCTCAGCGCCCTATCGTTCGCGTGCGCGACGGTAAAGCGCGCCGCACGGCGCCCGCTCTGCGGAAAGTATGCGCGTATCACAGACGCCAGCCTAGGCACAGCATGGCAGAGGACGAGCGAGCTGCACACAACCACCGCACGCCAAGGGTCGCGCTTACTTGTCTTTGTTGTATTAGCCTTAATATCATTACTCGGGAAATTCCATTCCACTCAGAATGTCCCGCAGCCAGAAAACGAAACGTCGCGTCTCTGGTAACGAAGGCCACCGAGCAGGCCAGTGGCGGAGCGAGAAAGCCTTCGCAGGCACCATTTTGCTGCTGCTTACAAGCGACGTACCATTGCAAATAACTGCATTCAGAATAGAGTGACCTCTCCGAGCTGTTGAATAACATGAAATGTTAGGTAAGAGACTAGAGTGAAAACCGCAAAACGATACTCGGTGAGTCATCGGTTGTAGCTCCTCCTCAGACGAAGTGTATACTATTAGTCGTCGCATGAAAACTGCGCGGCTGGCAGACGCCGCTACCGAGAGGCATTAAATTAAGTGAGAGAGCGTTGGTTTCATAATTCGCCGACTTCGAAGCGGACTGTAATCAATGCCGTTGCTCAATTATAAAGCGCCGCTCAAGGCACGCTGATTGCCTCCGCGAACATTTTGCTTTCGTTTGCTGTTCGCGTCCCCCATATATAATTACACATGCGACGTAACTCGGCCCTTTAGCAACGCTCAGGCGCGGTTTTTTACGTACGTACACGTGATATTTTGTCAATCCCAACGCCTCAGCATGCGGTAACGCCGGGGGGGTGTAGCCCAGCACGCAGCGCGCCAGCCTGGCAAGAGAGCGGCAGGAGAGGTAAAAATAAATAAAAAATAAAGCAGAGTACGGGCGTGCTTCAAGGCCAAGGTCAAGCTACACGCAGCGCGCCCCACAGACGTACGCGTGGGCGGTCGCGTGGAACGGTCGGTTTATTTTGCGTATGCGCGCTTCCTGCATGCCATCTGAACTGGCAGCGATAGCGGCTGCTGTCCGCGTCGTCAAACGAAGGGGACAAACTCTATATAAGTACACCCGGAGTAAAATATCACGCGTCGGGCGCCCTGCAGTGCCTAAAACGATACCCAAAACGTTCGCGTTATGGGACAGCGTGCTACGAGCGAATGAGGAGCGGCACATTTTACGCCCTGTTTGCGAAACTCGGCGCAGACTAGGTGCCGCACGGGACTATATAGGAGGGGCATCAACACGGCTCGCGCGCTCGAAATGTGCCGCTGAACAGGATGCACAGTGCGTGCGAACTTCCCGAGACCGCGCGCCCTGAACCGGAGTGGAAACCGAATAGGCGAGAGTGAATTACCGCGCTTGCGGCTATATAGAAGCTGTTCGGATGACATCTGAAGGGATAGGAAGTCGACACACGGTCCCGAGACAAGGGAACGGGGAACAGCGTAGTGCGGGCCCTACGGCCTAACGGGCTGTCTGTCTCACGTGGCGAACTTCGGTCGCCTTCTGGATTTCGGAAGCTAGTCAGCGACCAACTTTAGAGGACGAAAAAAAAAAAAAACAGCTTCTAAACAAAGCTGCCTCCATGGAGAAATGGAACAGGGAGTGAGCAGCGTCCTTTCTCGGTGGCATCGCTATACGGTGACGAACTTCCGGGTGAATATACAGCTGTACTTGTTCGGGAGCTGCGGAGGCAGTTTGCCTCTGCGGTATAACATGGACAGTCTTAACTGAGCAAAGGTAACGTGCGTGGCCGCGTGCAGGTGGGCCTTTAGCTGCATCTAAATTAAGCGTGCGCGCGTGCAGTGCGTGTTTCTGCTTTTCGACCACGTCAACTCCGGGAACCGTTGATCTTGCGATGTGTGTAAGCCTTCAATGCGAGTGCATACAGCGCTTCGAAGGCGTACTTTCTCTTCGAAAAACTCAGCCGCAGGAATCCCGGCAGTCCAAGGAACAAGAGGTAAAAGAAAGATAGATGTGTTTCGAAGGACGCCGCCCTATACACAATATTAATCTCAAAATGAATCACAGGGCACAGGAAGCACTATTGTCGAGACACTCCAAATGAAAACTCACCTTGACCTCAGTCTAGGGGAGTTTCATCTGGACCGCCTCTACAAAGCTATAGTACCATTCAAGACGCGATGATATTCGGTTTCACGGTGAGCACACAATGTTCAAGAGGAGCTCGTATGTTCCGACACGCCAAGAACTTACATTTCTTCCAGGTCAAGTAGCTCCTGCCAGGGATGGGATGCCTGGGTTTCGGGGAAAACGCCGTGTCACTACGCGTTCCATCGACAAGTGCTGCCTTTAGTGCACAGCAAAAGGCAGCGTTCATGAGTATAGAGCTGTGCATCGATTAGCATCATTATTCGGTTGACTGGTACGCCTCGCTGAATTCGCTAAAGCGAGTGGTGAAAAATCAATTAGAATTGAAGCACAAAATCATCGGGTGGATGTATTGTTAAATGAATACCCGTTAAAATAAAATGAAATACACATTATTTACGCCATCATGGCGCCATACGATATATTACTTTGCCAAATTTATGTTCACTTGGCGTGCATATTGATGGACGCCTTGAGGTGAAGGATTCAGTGGGAAAACTGAGGGCAAGAAGATTTGTGACCTCACCGCGCAGTGACGATTATATGACCAGGTAATTTTTTTGTTTTACTTGAACTGTGTCAGTCCACGCGCCACTCTAATTTATCTCGTTCAGGTCCACGGCAATCGTCTTGCGCGAAATGCTAATGCTATTCTGCACAGCACGAGACTCCACAGTTTTCGTAGCCTGCAGAAACATGGTTAGGAGCAGACGTCGAAATAATAGCCTCTGAGGTAATCGCAATGTTTAAGAAAGTTTGTATGTTCAAGTGCCTCTTATCCACTGCTATTAAATGCCGAAAATCAAAGGGAAAAAAAAAGAAAGACGTGGTACGCTGAAAAATGAGGTTAGCCCACTGATTCCACTTCAGTATCTGAAAGCAATAAGGACTCATGGTGTGGTACGTTGAACAATGGCCACCTGGTCGCGACTATACTTTTAATCCTTCCATCCTCTTATCCCAGTACAGCGTAGCCAACCGGAATCCGTTAAACCCTCCACGCTTTTTCTTAACTTCCGCATCCTCAGGCGTAAACTCTAATTTCGGGCAGATTAAGCGATTAACAAGTCAAAGTCCGCTGAATAGATTAGTCCAACTGATCGGTAGCTTAACCGAATCGGTCCCCTATTTGAGAGCAGCTTCGCCTGAAAATGTTGAACAAATTATGCAAACTGCGCACAGCCCGAACATGTATTGCGAGCAACGCATATTACAACCTCCATAATCTCGTGAACATGTGACTTCGCGTGGAGTCAAAACACAGCCATCTCTGTGAGTGAGGGTCCTGTTAGCATAGAGGACCGATAACGAAAAAGCTGCGTTGCAGTTTCTCCACGGAATGTGTCGCATATTAGAGCGGTAAATAATCGCTGGTACTACGAAGCATCTTTATTTTGATCCGGGTGGTCAACAATGTATAGTAAGAGGTACGAGAAAAGCAGCAACAAAAAATATGGAAGGCTCTTCTCGCTAGGGGTTCAGTGCGTGACGTGTACCGCTGTGTTCAGCTCAGTTCCCGTAGTGTGGAGTGGCTTTGTGGCTTCTGGACACGGCGCCGTTGCCTGCTGTCTGACTGGCTTATACACGATCGTTATGTGAACTGTAACGAAATAAAAGAACGAGAAAGAAGGAGAAAAGAAAATCAACATGAAAAAGGAACCAGGACTACGCTCTGGCAGTAAAACACCGTAGGAGGCGTTTATAACTTATTTACATTTTCGTTGCTATAGTATCTACTCGATATTTCTTTTTTTGAATTCCTGATAATTCCAACGAAATTCAATATTTACCAGGTACTCCAATCTAGCGCTATGGTTTTACAGCAACTTCTTTTATCTTCATCCCTCTCCCTTTTCATTATTCTTATAGGGCTTTTTCACGCAGCGTTTTCTGCCCAAACGTTCTGCCGATGAAGTCTCATCGGTGAAATCGGATTGAAGAGAGTCCAAATGCCCCACAATATGCTCAGCGAAGTGTTGCTATGACATAAATCTGTCCGGTAGCGACTGTGGCCTTATAGACCAGGTAAGCTGACTTGCTGAGAAAAAAGAAATAAAAAGCAGATAAGTCACGAATTGAACCCTAAAGTGTTACAACCACCCCTCGCCCCCCCCCCCCCCCCCAAAAAAAAAAACGTATGTATTGTCTCTGCCATGACAGCGCGATCACAATCTTTTCGCGCGGCGTACAGCCAGGGACACATCGACACCCACGAGAACCCATAATGAGTGTCTGTGATATATATATATATATATATATATATATATATATAAAGTAAGTTAAGTTCAGTCACACTGTAAAAGTAAGAACCACAGTAACCTCGCGGGCATGTCTGTGCATGCTTTTCAGTTTCGTGTCCTTGCGGCCGGTCGCGTCAACAAGTTTCGCTTTGATCGACGCTCTGCTACGGGCTACGCGTGCTTCGGTCCTCGACTGAGGAGCCACGAACAACATTTCGTCAGACACTGCCCCGAGTGAGACACTGCACGGAGCGAAACTTGCGCACGAATGGTCGACGCTCGTCTCGTTGCGAGCCAATGTCCTTCGAAAGACGACTCGCCTTGAGTGCACGCCCATTTCTCAGCCACCGACATTAAAAAAAGAGGAAAAATATGGGATAGAGCATTGCGCAAGATAACTGAAGCCAATAAAAGGCGGCCCACCGAGTGATTATGTCGCGGTAAGTGTTTCAGTGTCTTCCAGCGGCCGTCAGTGCACACTATTCCGAAAAGATAACGGGTGCAAGAGAAACGCACGGCTGCCCCACTCGCACGTCGCAGCGAAGACGATAAGCGTATACAAGGTGTCCCAACTAACTTTAACCAGACTTTAAAAATATGCAAATGCCACCTAGCTGGACAGAACAAAGGTAATACTGTATGTCGTCGCTTGGAGATACACCAATTATTTTTTGCATTCTGACTAATTACATAATCAGTATTAATTATTTAATAAACTTCTCAAATATTATAGTTAGATGAAAAGTGTCAATGAGAAGATTGTAGAGCGACGTGGAAAACTCCCGATACAGCTTTCCGTTGCTCAACACGTGCTGCATAAACGTGTTTTTCTGAGCAGCCCGCGAATACACGCAAAGCGCCTCGAGCGGCCAGTCGCGCGGCAATTTTGCGTGTATTCGGGGGCTTCTTTCACGCTCGGAAAAAAACACGTTTATGTAACACGTATTGAGCAACGGAAAGCTGTATCGGGAGTTTTTCACGTCGCTCTACAATCTTGTCATTGACACTTCTCATCTAACTACAATATTTGAGAAGTTGACTAATTAATTAAGGCTGATTATGTAATTAGTCAGAATGCAAAAAAATAATTGGAGTATCTCCAAGCGACGGCATACAGCATTACCTTTGTTCTGTCCAGCTAGGTGGCATTTGCATACTATTAAAGTCTGGCTAAAGTTAGCTGGGACACCCTGTATACGTTGCCATAAACGAGCTAAGCTGCACAAGCGCATCGGGAGATTATGTGCGCAGATCGGTTGGCAAAGCACCCGAACCAGTGTGCGTCGACTAAAACCTACCGGGAACCAAGTACAACGGGCTCAGTCCGCAGAGCGCAGGGTAACGCGTTGGACGGACCTTTCGAGACGAAAGGCGAAGGGGTGGCTTCACGGAGAGTTGGCTGGCTAAGGCTGGCTGCATGACGTAATGCCCAGACCTAGTTTGTTTTCTTCCTTCATGAGCCTGGCGCGCGTCCGGTTATATTTGACGAAAGGAGGTCTGTCGAAGCCAGATAGGTAAGATTCACGAGAGAGAGAAAGAGAGAGAGAGAGAGAGAGGAGCATCCTTCCAGACTGCAGCACGATGCCTTTCTGGTGCACACCAACCTACTCCCTTTTCGCTCCGGGTATAGGACACGCGACGGATCGACTCCCTAAGTACGCGGGTCGATCCCCGGTCAGGTCTGGCGTTTGCGTGCGGCGGCTACACGACAAGGATCGATCTTCCCTTCGCAGACAGACATGAGGGAGCACTGCACCCAATGGCGCTGCGGAATCGAACAATAATGCTAATCTCGTCCGTTTGAAACAACTGCACGTGACGGCAGGCGTTAAAAAAAGAAAGAGAGAAGTACGCGCAGCAAAAGACATATCTCGGCTCCGGCGTTACACGGTAAGGACACAATGCTAGAATTTCGAGCACCACCTATACGGCGTTCAAGTAAATGGTGCAGCCATATATAATGCATCTATAGCGAGAGAGCGCGTTACAGCTTAGACGGATTCGCGAGCGGGTGGCGCAGCTGCCTCAAACGAGGGCGGAAAAGAAAAGGCGCGTTGCCGAATATTTTGCTACCAGTCGTCGCTGCCTTAGCGGGGCTATGACCATGGCATCTATGTCACTGCGACATTAAAAGAATAGTGATGTCAACAGACACGTTATCGAGCGCTTACACGCGTCTTAATGAGCCTATACTAGGTGACTTGCAGTGACGTCATCCTAAGCACAATATTAGAGAACCATTACGGTGAGAAGATGCGTCCAGTGACGTCACGTTCAAGCTATATATACGTGTTTCTCGCTGCGTCTTCCAACGGCGATAGAGGGCATATACGCTTTAGCCAGAAATACGGGCTCACCACTTACAGTAGACAGGTTATTGGCGTACACGCTTTATAATGATATGACGTGCAGAAGTGTGTGCTGAGTGGTAAGTACCGCATCGTGTCGTAGGTTAGCTGACTGAAACAAACCTCTTACGTGATGCGAGTAAAGTTACGATCTTGCTCCAGAAGCTTCGATATTGATGCTAATAATAACAATGAAATACCAAGAAAGAAAGAAAGAAGGAAGGAAAGAAAGAAAGAAAGAAAGAAAGAAAGAAAGAAAGAAAGAAAGAAAGAACACTGCGTTCAATTATAAACACCGGTGACCTTAGCACTAAACAAAGGACGGACCATTGCGTTTACCAAGCGCTGCTGTACGGATGTCATTGGACTCAGAAGCGTCGCACATGCATCCTGTTTAGTGTGACAGGCGAGTGACGGAATTGACTGCTTTAGTGGAGCACGGAGAGGCGAGCCTTACTAGAAGGGCTTGCAAGTTTGAATGGGGATGACTAAAATGAAAGCATAAAAAAAAAGCAAGAGGTAGTACTTTTTTTGAGCAACATAGGGTACCCACCATACACGCGCCTTTAAAAAGCTAAATATGTTATGCATTAGTTCTGAACAACATAAAGGGCACAACAACAGCACCTGGAACGGTTATTCGCCCGGCAGCATCACAAAGCACAAAAGGCATTCCGAGCCGTATTGTAAACTTTTGAAAATTGACCCCCCCTCCAGCTGCCGGCGCGAACACGACTGACTCATCCCAAAGTATACGGACGTTGAGCTTTGTGGGCTCAAAGATGCTGTGGCGTGAAGTTGGAATGGGATTTGCAGGATCTACGCTTTGTTTGCTCCTCTTTTGTTCCCGACGCCGCACTCTCGGCGAAAGTGCGCGCGCCAGCTGATGCAATTATTATAAAAGACGAAAGGTTCACGCGCCTGGCTGCGTGCTCTTCAGGCATTCCATGCAAGCGCGCGGGCGAGCGACGAACTAGTTCCCGCCAGCTGGGCGAACGTACAGCGAACTCCACGCATTTTCGGCAAGCGTACGCAGCACGCGGGCGGCAAGCGCCAGTGAGCGCCCGAACAAATGCGAAGCCTGGCGTCGCGACACGGCGGCGCCTGCTGGCATCGCGGCGCCGCGCAACCTAGACTCCGCTCTCCCCTCTCCTTAAAGCTTAAACGCCTTACAAGAGCCCTTCGCCCACACGCCTCCCTTCTTTCTTCCCTTGCGCGAGGTTCGGTGCGGTAGACGCTCGGTTCGTCTGGAGCGCGAGGGTTTCGCGCAACTGGAGACACTTTGGCAAGGCGCATCCGGAGTGTTTTCTTATTCATTTGCTTTCTCCTTTCGTAAAAGCAAAAGTGAGCTTTGGCGTCACCGGTGCTTCGACGCCCAGCGGCGTTTCCTTCTCCGCAGTTTCTTTCTTTCTTTTTTTTTTCTCTCTCCTCGAAGTACGTTGGCGGTGTCAGAGACCGACAGCTGGCTGATGGACGACGCGAAGCACTAAAGCCGAAAGCGCTGTGGTCGCGGGCAGACAGACTCCAGCTTGGCGTGCGCACCACGCGCGCAGCGCCCAGTGCATGCGATACCGACCACGGGCTTGTTTGTACTGCTTGCGTTCTGCTCCGTCAGCCACTGCGTTTTCCAACCGCTTCATGACTATGCCCCAGAGCCGCATCAACTTTTCGACAGTGCGCTAGTGGAAGCCAGGGGTCGCAAAGCCCCATGCGTTGCGTGATTCTGCTCGTTCGAGAGGACATAAACGGAAAGTAACAGTTTGTTTACAGCTAAACAATAATTGCCAAAATAAACCTGAAATATAGAGTAACGAAACAGCATCGAAAATAGCAAAAAAGGTTATTTCTCTTTTGAATTTGCGAAATAAATGAAAATGAGAAAGGAAGGTCACTGAGTGATGTCAACGCTGCCTACATCTTAATTCACTTAGAGGCACGGAGAACATTATCATATCATTCAGCTCAGTTCCGGTTTAGATTCTGGGGGAAATGGTGGATATTAAAATTGGAGTGCGGTGTTTCCATCGGCGTTCGACACCCCACTATGGGCAGGTTGCAAGTGCATAGGCGGCGCCCTGTCTTTCCGACCCCTAGAGCCATCTGACGAATAGTTGCGCGAATGTGGTAGGATAACTCACGGCGTCAGCAGCCCGCGCTGCGTGTTTGGCGTCTTGCCAAACGGTAGCGATGGCGCTAAACAGCGTGCCGATATTAATTTTAACCGGGTTTCGGGAATTACAAGATCTTCATAGCTTTTTTCGTGAAAAGAATTTAGAGAAAGGAAGTCGTCTATTTGAAGTGGGGCACGTCTACGACGTGAGGGAAGTGTTGAACTCGCACTAATCGGAAGTGACTGCTATAGGTTTATTCCGCAAACGAAAAATAATGCACCAGCAAGATGCGTGAAGCTCAGCGTAAGTTACTTCGTTATCTACGGTGTGGACGCATGAAATTATAGGCGACATTGATTCTTGAAGATCGGCGACAGCAGACAAATCTTAGCGGGGAGCTGCGATTGCCGTGCTGGCATCGCAGGGAAGTGCAAGGACGCCGCGGTAGTTTCCCTGTACATACAGGACGGCAAATACGAATCCAAAACATCTCATCCAGGAACGTGGAGCGTACGAACGACTCGTAAGACCTACCAGAGGTATTCTAACGTTGCTCTCCCCAAACACAGAAAAAAGGGGATGAACTTACCAGTTGTGTTAGACTACGCTGGGAAAATATTTTCGCCCAAGTTACTGGAAGTGCGATACTCTTATGTTGCGATTTTTTTAGTGCGTGCGAAGGGTGTTCCAATAAACCACGTTGTCAAAAATTTTGGTTATCTCAACTGCCCCTTCGTTGATAATATGCTGGGCGCAGAAGGGCGTATGCCAGCTCAGCCGGCTGCAACCCCTCCTCAAATCTCTCAGCAAGCCCTAGCGCTGTTTGAATGGGAGAGGATTGGGAAAGAGTTCCACAGCTTTACTGCAGTACAGTGTGGGAACAAACTACTTTGTTTGCTGCATATCCTGGTACGCACTGCAGGCAGTGGCGTAGCAACGGGGGGGGGGGGGGAGGGGGCGTGGGCCCCGTGTCCAAGGGGCCTGTGTGGGGGTGTCATATACGTCTGGAGACACACGGAAATTGTTGATAACCTCACCTTCCTCGAATAAACCCGGGGGAGGGGGGGAGGGGACCGAAGACCTATGGGCCCCGGGTGTCAGACGACCTAGCTACGCCACTGACTGCAGGTGTCCCGTTGCTGCCATCATTGCTGTAAAAGCAAAGAATTCAGCGTTATAACGCACTTGACATAACGCCGGAACATAAAACAGCTTATGCCGTCTGACGAGCGCTATCCAGTGTTGACGCCGTTCTGCTTCATACGGTCGGCTTGGAAACCTGTAAAACTTTGTTCCTCGTGAGTTGGTGTACGTGCTGTTGCAGCCCACTACTACTCAACAGCTCGGGTTGCACTTCGGCATTGCTCAGAAAAGGCAACAGCTACGCCCGAAACAGTCCACATACAGGCTTTCCGAACGCAAGCGGGCCGGTCGTATCCTGCCGGTTCCGCGCTCGCCGCCGCGAGGGGCGCCCTAGTAGGCGCGGGAACTACGTTCGCAACCTGCCTATGGGCCGTCCACACCCGCCTCGATAGCTTTCCAATTTCTCTCGGCAAAGGCGCTCTTCGCGTGCAAACGGCAGGTCGATCGGCAGAGCTATTTTGGGGCTGCACGTTGTTTTAGCCGCGGCATGGATCCGACGAGGCGGCGAGACAAGCCACGCTGGCGCAGCAGTTGACACCATGGGGCCCGCCCGGAAAGGAGTCCCAGAGTTGTATGTAAGGGATCATTTAAAAAAATGAAAAAAAGGGACAGATTGTAAATAAATCTTTAAAAAAACGTATCATGCAAAAACGGAGGCTCCACTGTGCGCTCCTAGTAACGAGAACACTGTATACGATATGCGCATACGATATGCGTATATTTCTCAGAGCCTCGCGTTAACTGCGCAGGGGTAACACGTTGGCGAACAGAACGCTTTTGGAGAAGCGCAATGTGCTGACCCGATCGAATAATGGCAAGCGGCATGCGACAACTGCGTGCGGGCCTGCACCTTCGACCATTCCTAGGCGCAGTGCATCACGGAACGCACCAGTAGACCTATTCTCGGACGACCACTTTCGGAGATATCACTTTGCGGGCGCGCTGATTGGCGGGTTGAGCAAGACCGCTCGAATCATCCAGCCCAACGTGTATTAGAGGTCACGCGAAAGTGATATTGTCGCCGAAAGTGATCGTCCAACAATACCGGCCCAGTTGCATCAAGTTTTCATCATCAAGATCATCATCACTCGCCACGGCATGGAATGCAGCAATTATACTGCCTCATCAGCTCACCAGACTATTCACGCACTACTATATACAGTGTGTCCCAGCTAAATTTAGCCAGAGTTTAAACATATGCGAATGCTATGTAGCTGGACAGAACCAAGGTAATGTTTGCCGTCGTTTGGAGATACTCAGATAAACTTTTTGTCAGTCCACCTAATTAGACAATTAGACCTAATCGATTAATCAACTTTTCAAATATTATATTTAGATGAAGTGTGGCAATGAGAAAACTGTCGTAGAGCAACATGAAAAACTCCCGATACAGATAGATAGATAGAATAAACTTTAATGTCCAACGGAAAAAAGGTGATCTACCCACCCCCCGACGCACAGGTCAGGGGGCGAGTGCCGCCGCCTCAGATGCAGGCTGGGAGGTCTTGGGTCCCAGCAGCCTCTTCGGCCAGTTGGACGAGCCGGAGCTGGAGCTCAGGGTCCGAGCTGCGCAGCAGGGTCTCCCAGGTGTCTCTACTATCTATTTTGTGCGTTCCCCCGGGAGAGTACGGACATTCCCATATTATGTGGTCGAGGGTCCCTCTCGCCCCACAAAGATTACATTTATCGCTCCTGGCCTCGGGGAACATGCGGTTCGCCATAACCGGGTGCGGATATGTATAAGTTTGTAGTCGTCTCCACGCGACTGCTTGTCTGTTGTTTAATTTTGGGTCTGGCGGGGATACCAGTCTACGAGCCAATCTATAATGCTGCGTGATCTCCCCATATTTTAGCATGCGCTCTCCGCTCCCTCGGTCATCGAGGGGCCCCGTAGCGGCTCGGCGGTAGAGATCTCGAGCCAGCTCGTGGGCCGCTTCGTTGCCGGGGACGGCTTCATGCGCCGGAGTCCAAATTATTTGAATTTTTCTATCTAGCTTTCTCTGGCCTAGGATTCTGGCCGCTAAGGGCGAGATCCTTCCCTTGCTAAAATTTTGTATGGCAGTTTTGCTGTCACTGATCACAAATTTCGCGTCCGTTCCAGCGCAAGCTAATGCGATCGCAATTTCCTCGGCAACTTCCATGTTGCGCCCGCGCAGAGTGACAGCAGTCACGGGAATACCCCGGCCGCTGACGGCCGTTGCCACCGTAAAACTGCCGCTACCTCCCGCCGCGTCTACATAGGCCACCTCATGCTCCGAGATACAACTTTCTCTTGCTGAATACGTGCTACATAAAAGCGTTTTTCCGAGCGTGAAAACCAGCGAATAATTGCAAAGTGCCTAGAGAGGCCAGTCGCGCGGCAATTTTGCGTGTATTCGGGGGCTTCTCTCACGCTCGGAAAAACATTTTTATGTAGCACGTATTGAGCAACACAGAGCTGTACCGGGACTTTTTCATGTTGATCTACAATTTTCTCATTGAAACTTTTCATCTTATTATAATATTTGAGAAGTTCATTAACTAATTAAGAATAATGATCTAATTAGGCGGGATGAAAAAATATTTCAGTACCTCCAAGCGACGGCAAACAACACTACCTTGGTTCTGTCCAGCTACGTGGCATTCGCATATTTTTAAAACTCTGGCTAAAGTTAGCTGGGACACCCTGTGTAGTACAATCACCCAATAACGAGCACTGAGGAAGGCGGCGAGTTGAAGCTGGCGATTACGACACCGTACTCTTCGTCGTTCTTGAACGCAAGCCAACCAACCCAAATTTGCACTCTCGTCAAGTCTCATCGTTCATAAAGAAATCACCGGAAAAGGCGATCGCCGCTTAAATGTGCGTGCACAGGTTCCGCGAGTAAACGCCGCAACATACGTTAGGGAGCGATTCACCACGTGCCACACAGGCGCGCAGCACGGCCAGAAGTGGCGCGCGCCTGTGCAGTAAGTGGAGCCGACAAAACCTTGGCCGCGGCAGATCCGCGCGCCCGTCTCCCACTGCTCACTCAGGGCAACCACACGGAGCGCATTACCCAAGTACTTCGGGCGCGCAGTGACGTCACCCGGCGTCATGTTGCGCTGCGCGCACGTAAATACACGCGGTTAGCTTCTTCGCGCTGCAATCGTAAACTGCGCGGGAATTACTTTGGCTGGCACTATAACCTCGTCGCGCAGCGCGAAGCGGGCGCTCCGACAAGGCGCCGTAATACGACGGATATGCGTCTCATGTAGTTGCCACATGTCACGCGGTGATTGGCGAACATTCATTTTCGTGACACTATAGAGGTCTCTGCTAGTGTAGGCGCGGCCCCGCGCGCACTGGCACACACTGTGCTGGGCGCGTCGAGAGGGCGAGGCTGCTATGCACCGAGCTAGCTCACTGTGCCAACGTTCGTCGACTTTGCCGACCGATCGTTAAACTGGTAAATGCAGGCTTTGCCGCACTAACGCCGGCCACGAGTTCTAGCACTAGTTGGGCTACTTGGTAATTCATTACGTAAGTGCAGTATAGCGCAACTGCTGCACGAATGACGGATAGAAAGCGGCGAAGGACACAGCGCGTGCGTCACCTTCGTCACAATTACGTCCGCCAAGCGTGCTGGCCTATACTTCACTCGTTCTGCGCCGAACGTGCCGGACCCAAGGATGGAGAAATTATGCCATTTAGTTCGCTACATGCAACATGTAATTCTGGGAGTCCAAGGTACTGATTCGTTATAATTTTATCGGGCATGTGGGAGTTTCCTAAACAAGTGATCGTAAAAATAAAAATAAATAAGAAATACAAATCACAGACGAATGTGTCGAAAACGCCACACCATTTGTACTACAGTTACATATACTAGAAAGAAGACAACACAACAATCACAGAACAACATTTGGCATCAAAGGACTAGATGGCCGTCAGCTCTCGCAGAAACACATTCTGCATTCACGGCTTCAACAATTTTCCGTGCCCAGCAGAAAACAACACCGCACCGTCACGGGTTACACCATACTCTGCGGATATCACTGAGTGTACCGTGGGACGTGCATCACCTCGAAGGTAATGACTCTTTCTGTACTTCCTCCCTATTTTCTTTTTGAACGATAGCAAACAGGAGATACCCAAGGCGTCACTGTCGGCTTCCACTTAGTCGGAATCAAAAGAAGATTACACATATAAGTCGAGCGGGCGTAGAAAAAGTGCGAACGGATGCGTGTGCAGCAAGTTCTCTTTTGTCACACGACTTCACGACAACAAAGAGAGCATCTTACGCGAACAACTGACGCAGCGGGCCAGAACGTCCGGCATCTGACCTTCTGCCCCACTGAGCCCTTTATTTTATTCATCCATTTTCTCGTACACAGTGCAGCTCACATGGCGCTGTCGTAGAAGTATACCGAAGGAGCGGCTAAAATACAGAAAGGTAAAGGCGGGAGCAGCAACAACAGATCGTCGATGCAGCAATCGGAGATGACACGGAAATACTACAAGCACAAAACAACGCACAACCACAGGGAACAACAAAACGTATAGGCAAGAGAACAAATCTAGAAAGGAGCAGAAAACGAAAACAGAGAAAGATAATGTTAACGCAAATGCACAGCAGGGCGCGATGTTCGGCTGCTTACTGAAACAAGCGTCCAGTACGAGAAGGCGGTCGAATAAAGAGAGCTTGAGAAGAGGGACACGAAAGTGCTTTAAGCCAAGGCAAGAACTCCTGAATCTATAACAGAATTACTAAGCAGACGCGTTTTCTCTGAAAGTGTCCTAGCAAATATTAAAAGATATTTTCGATCGGGTGAACGACACGGTGCGCGAGCTCCAACTAACCGACGAGTAAACACACAGAAAACAAAGTTAGGTTCGAAGGAACGAAGGCACAAAATACATCGTGCTTTGTGGTCATAGCAAGTGACAAAATAAACAGGCCACGTTTATTTCCGTATAGTTATGTGAACCTGCACGGGTTGTCAGCATTTCGAGGGCATAGTTACAAGTCGTGGCCTCGTATATATGCATATTTTAACGGCACAATAATAAAAGCATCCTCGGGGCGCTTGTGCGTCTTTCGGCTCTAGTTCAAGGAATAATGAACATTTGTAGTGCTATAAATTTTATGTCGCGTGACAAGCCGAATGTATTAGGTAGCTGTGCCTTCCAACTCGATGCTTTGTAAGTGTTCGAGGATGTGGACATATTGAATAACGAATAGTAGTAATAGTTGGTTCGACGTGAGGTTTCTTTGAGACTCGCACGAAAAAAAAAACGAGAAAAAAGAAAAGGAGAGGCGACAGTGAAAAGGCGAAGTACGGAAAGCGAGAGACGGAACAAGATTTTAGCGAGACCAGCACCAGAAAACAGGAAACAAATGGGAAATATGGCTTTTATTCATTATTTAAAATAAACAACTGCGGGTATACACGTGAGCAACACTATACTAGGCAAGTTCTCTCTTGCTTCTCTTTCTCTCTCACTTTTTTTTTCTCGCGACAACGTCTTTCATTCTCTATTTTTTTGTTCACTCGCGAAACACGTTGTATATATATGTATAGGTAACTTACGCAGCACATACGTAGAATAGGCCACCAACGTCAACCAGACACACCAGCAGCAGTATACACAACACGACCATTCCTTTTGGCTACACACACGGTGCCCATATAGCGTGACTTCGTATTGCTTTCGGCGTGGCCAGTGATTAGAACTCGTGCACCTTTATAAACAAACGAATCGCGTATTTCGTTTAGTTATGCAGACGCCAATTACCATCACGTGGCACCAATCGTTGCGACCTCTGATGGCGACTCCACACAAAAGCGCCTTCTGTCTGCTCATTCAACGCGTAGTACAAATACGCTGAAACGGATCTGTGGCCACGCCGAAAGCTATAGCCAGCACACACACATACACACACTACGCTAATAACAGCATCGGGTGCGGCCGAAACGAATAGCGTCATTTACAGGAACATACAGACACAACAGCCAGAAGATAGAAACGGCAAACAAAAACAAAACATCAACAACATGACGGAACAGCTCGTTAACAGCAGACAACAGGAGAAGGTCGAGTCACTGTCCTTAGCCCACATCGTCTCATTCCCTTCTCCTGCCGTCAGCCGCCAAGTCGCAGCAGGATCAGCACTTCGCAGAAATGTGAACAGTAACGAGAAAACGAGAACGACGAAACAGAAAGAGAGAAAAAAAAAGAAAGAATGAAACGTACAACGCGGTCGCAACACAAACAGCAGAAAAGCGCGCGAGTGCTAAGTGCTCGCCGCCCGTTCTTTTTTTTTTTTTCACCTGCATCAATCGTCGCCTGTTCAAGTGGATGGTCCGCTTGAACAGACAACGGCTATAATTCGTCCGTTCGCTGCTTCTGCGAAGCCATGCAATAGCCCTTGTGGTCACAGAGCTAACGTAAACACGACGCGGACGACGACGAAGATACGACGTCTGCGGCGGGGCAGAAAAGGAAATAAGAGCCAGCGTAGGATGGGCGAGCGCAGACGAAATACGAATAAGTAGTAGTACAAGGGAGAAGCCCCTTCCCACCATTAATGCGCCGCCAACGCAGACGTCTTAAGCATGCAACGCACGCAAGTGTATACAAGGCGATAATGGCGTCGAGAGTGTTTGTCTTCGGTACGGGAGGAGGTTCGCGTGGAATACGTCATCCTTACCCTACTTACTTCTTGTTCCTTTATGAAAAAAAAAAATCTTGTTCCTGCAAGGAAGAGCGGAGTAGCTAAACGGAGGGGCATAAGGCTGAATAGGCTTCGCAAGAACTAAGTCAATAATTGCGACACGGTCGAAGGTTGACTTCCGGTAACATTTCCGGAGATAAAGCACCTTGATAAAAAGCACGCGTGTTCAGACGTATCCGATATAGACGGCTTGTCTATGCAAATATATGTATAAACAGCATATGCATGTACAAATGTATAAACAGGCTGCCTCTTTCAGAACAGTAAGAAAACGACCTGACTCGCCTTTACGAATTTTTTTTAATGTCGTACACAGATGGATAGAACCTAACGGCGTCAGAAAAAGCCGCGCGAGTTCATGACACTCGCAAAAAAGATGAGAAAAGAAAAAAAAAAGGAAAAAGAAAGAAAGGAAGAAGAAAGACCCAAGCCACTCCGTGTAATGAAAACGCAATCTCGAAACGCAATCTTAGGCTTGCCGAAGCCCAGTTACGACAGCAAGGACAAAAGAACGAAAAGATACATCAAGATCGTGATAAGAGGTGATAATGAGTAAAAACTCCGCAAGAAAAGCACGCGAGGCGCAGACATAAGTTACAGGCAATGAGTTCTCTCAGTGCCCCAAATGCAGTTAGTTGCATTTTGCGCATCTGACGACAATACAAGAAAGAAGGGAATGAAAGCTAATCACGTTACGAGAAACAATAAGACTCAATTTCGAACTTACGTAAGCAATCATGGCCGCAGGTTTAAGGAACGCAAAAAAAAGCAGCGCAGAACGCAACGCCGCACAATGCACTTTATTATATACATATATATGCATGTATAAAGAAGGAAGCTTTTTTTTTGAGGTTTGCCTTTTAAGATCCACAAAAATAAACGTCCTCGTTCGCGTTTACACTCCCTTTCTTTAGCCTCAAGTGCCTCGTAGCGTTCGCACGCACAAACCGTTAATGGTAGGAGCGCATCCTTGCAGTGCACTGCAGGCTATCGAAAGGAACAACGTTCTAAAAGGCAACGATTATCGACGTTGGCCAGAAGCCGGCATCATATAACGTAACATCAATAAGAAATGCTTACAGCTGTACTTTTGGTGTTTGCGCCTTGCAGAAAAAGGCGCCCGCTGTCTTGCGCCCGCCCGGTTCAGCCAGGAACACCGCCTAACTCAGTGACACCCCCCACCAACACCAGTAAGAGTGTTGCGTCTTGGGGTCGAGGTGGGGAGAGGGAGGATGAGAGCGGGGGAGGGGGACCATCTCGCTTATATGTAAAACGACCGCACAGCGTAATACGCATCCCATCAGGGTGTCACGTTCAATACAGTGAGACTGCCTTAGAGCGGGCCTTCCAAAAAGTAGCGGTAGGACAAGCTACGGGGAAAGTCTTCAATCAACGCCGTTGCTCATTTAAGGCTCCAAGACGGGGAGTGGCTACGCTAGTGGTTCGACGCTACTTAGCCAAAATGGAGCCACACGCGATGAACGAGCGTGACCATCAATCAGTAGTCGTTGGTCTCAAAAGTTACTACACCACGGCAAATTGCGAAGAGGCGTCCGCGACGCTGTTGTGCTGCGGCTGACACGCTGGTCAAGCCTACGACGCAGGAAGCATGCATGATGTGAGTGAGGGCAGACATCGAGAAGGAAAAACGGGAAGAAGAAGCGCGGAGTGGGTAAAGTGTTATGTAAGGCAAAAGAGGCAGCCGCTTCCAATGGCGTCCACTGTCACGTGAATGACCTCGAGTGCTCCTCACCACTGGGTGAACTATAACCTTCATAAAACACGCGTATCGAAACACAGCAGTAACTGTTTTGATTACGTCCCGAAACCTGTCACTGCGGTTCGTCCTCAACCTGTGCCTCGAATTACGGCGTAAAAGGGCGGCCTTACTAATTATACTTTCATCTTCCCTGTTTAAAAAAAAATATATATGCAAGAGCATGAGGCAGTTGGGGTGGAGAAAGGCCTGGAGTGGATGCTTGTGTTTCACGCCGTCGGCAATCGTCCGGCGAAGGGCGAGAGAACGAAGGGCGAAGTATGCGGCCTTATATATATATATGCGACCCTGGAATTCCTGGGGGTTGTAAAGACGCGAGATAAAGTTGTAGAAAAAAAGTAGATGCGCCGTACAAACACGAAGCTGTTCTACTACTACTGCTACTACTGCCCCGGAAAATTCACGAGAACAATGAAGGCAATGTGGCAGGGGAAAAAAAAAAAAAACGCTACATTCAGCACGGCAAAGGAGGAGCGCTGCTGAAACATCAGTGGTGACGGCCATGACGCTATTGTATACTGTATATGCGTCTATATGTATCTACATATACCTGTTTTGCGTGGAACAAAACGGTT
This sequence comes from Dermacentor albipictus, assembly GCF_038994185.2. Taxonomy (NCBI): domain Eukaryota; kingdom Metazoa; phylum Arthropoda; class Arachnida; order Ixodida; family Ixodidae; genus Dermacentor; species Dermacentor albipictus. Next base: position 66,905,648 of record NC_091821.1, on the reverse strand, counting down.
GTGTCTTGGCTCTTTCTTATATGGAACAATCTCTCACTGCGTATACGTGAAAAAACACGTTCAACAAACGTATAGAGTACAGGTAGCTATATAACTTGTCTAAGCGTCTAAAGTAAACTTTCCTGCATCTTACTTTACCGTACTTTACCTTATACACTAGGAACAGAAGCAGAATACGAAAAAAAAAAACATAAAGAAGAGGTGGCACAGGCAGGCTGATAGGTGAAGGCGATCCGTACGCTTCAATAAATTATGCGTTATAGGCAGAAGCAGGACAGCTGTGTTCAGTATGTACACGAAAGTACGGGGGACAAAAGCCATAACTGAGATTCTTTGGCAGGCGCGAAACAGCGACAGTGCGTTATATAGGAGACATGGCAGCCACCCAGATCTGAGACAAGGTAGCAATGACAGGTGGCAGTACAGGAAAAAAAAAAAAGGAAGTTTATATATAAAACGATTGGCGCGAGAAGTAGCGCGCCAGAACGCAGAGCCGCCCCTGAATATTGGGAGTAACGCTACATTATGGCGGCTTCTTTCCTCGTTCAGGAGAAACGCCTAAACAATGCTCATTCACTTTCACCTCCGTCGTTTCTTCGCTCTGCGTTCACTCGCTTTGAAACTACCGAAACATTTCGTTCCGCGGCGTTTCCGGTGGCGCCATGCCCCTATGTAGCTATTAACAGCAATAATGTATACTCCCATGCAGCAAGGTGTACTTAAGGTCCTGTCGCAGATGCGCGAAAGCCATTTACGTAGCCTATACACGCTACGTTCGCGGTGGTCTGACCGAACTCTTCAGTTGCAGAATGGGAGCGCCTTATCAGAAATGTGTCAATACGGCGAATGATACCACCAGACGTTAGAAGGGCAACTGGAGGGACGCTTATATGGGCTTGCGGACCTCCACGAACCGATACACATTTCTTACATTGCGAACAGGCACAGGTTGAGACGTCAGAGGAACAATTGCACCCTTTGCTCAGCGGCGAAACGAAGAACAAGCGACGGCCGGTAGAAGATAGCGCAGCATTCGCAATCCCTCGCGCAAGCGCGCCGCTCTGCCTGGCATCGGCGTTCGGAAGCTTACCGAGCGTTGATATTGGAAGTAGGGCAGCCCTGATCAGAGGTTTCGCGGCTAGAAAGGTCGCCGCCACTATCGTCGCGCTCCGCAGATGAGTCACGCCGGGATTGTAGCAACAGGTGTCACACTATGAGAGCACGTCGTTGCCGAAAGAACGCGACGGTTTTGCGGCAAGCCTTGCACCCGATAGGCGTTCGCGAGCCTTATAATCGTTTCACAGTCTGCTGCCCATTACTTGTGCACATTTAAACCATGGCCTAAATACTACGCAGTGTGCACGGGCAGCAGTCACATGCAGATTATGAGATTTATTTAACTGAAATAAACACTGCACTTTAGCATACTTTCACAGGGTACAGATAGAACCTCACATAGCACAACTGTACAGTCGTCAATGACAAAGACGCCATAATGCGACAACGTGACCTTCCAGCACAGGCTGCGGCGCGGTGAAACGTATGCCTGATTCTAGAGACCATAAGGAAACACCGCAGTTGCACACTGCCTGATCCCACTTGTCACATTAAAGCTCTCCAGCCCACCAAATGGTGGGCGCAGAATATACTGAAGGTCGCGCGCTCGCATTGTTGCGCCCCATTCTTTGATGAGCTGTAGTACATTTTTTTCTCCCAATTACGGTCAAAATCATCGAACATGGCATCAAACATGGCTCTCAGAATGTAACACCCAGCAGAAGCGTGAAACCCCTTCAAGCCGGACACTCTCAGCTGGATAGTGGCGCCGGAATGATCAGTTATACTGCAAGTCAACAAAACTGTTGTATGGCAGATGTCCAGCTGCAACACATGATGGCACGGATCCAGTAACACCTGCGGAGGAGTTCAGACCCCTCTACAGACGGTTCTGCATCGAACCATCATTTTGCTTTCGGGAAAAAATTTTTGTCGACGCTGCGCCACTTGGAGCAAACCACGAATGGTCGCATGAAAGAAGCGATATCTCACTCAAAGTGAAAGAAAGACCTAGGTAAAAATTTTGAAACAAGCAATCAAACGGTGTGAGAGGTACGGCTTTAAGAGGTTTCGTCAGCGCGCTATTCCGGCGGAATGCGAAGCCCAATGCAGATACAAGCTGCGTGCTGGGATTGGAAATAGTCTCGGGCAAATTTCAATACAAACTCAACGGCCAAAAAGCATCATAAACCCGATAAATCTGCATACTCTATGACAATTTCGATAGTGACGGCGAGTGTGTGTAACCGTCGCACCATGCCATACGAGCGTCTCACGAGGCCCGGATAGCATAGCGCGCGGGAGAGGACACGAGAGCCCGGGGCGTGGCGTCGCCGCTCACAGCGTGATGCCGACACTGCGACCGTACTCACCGAGCGCGGGCGCGGCGGGTGACTGAGCGGCCACCACAGAAGATGTCGACACCGGTTTGGAGCCCACGAAAGAAGACTCCATCCACACGGCGGGCCTGGCGGCACCGTTCGAAGACGCGGACGTAGACGGCACACCGATGTCACTGATCACCGAAGGGCAGACGGCCTCCGAATCGTCCTCGCGTTCCACGTTCCAACCACCACCGTCCCCGTAGATGCCTTGAACGTATGAGTAGCGGTCCCGAGGAATGCACGGTGACGCTGACTGCTGCTGCTGTTGCTGCTGTCGGTGCTCTTGCTGTTCTTGCAGCTGTTGATGGTAGTGCTGTTGCTGGTGATGTTGCTGTTGCTGCTGGTTGTAATCGAAAGCCGACGGCGTAGTCCAACCGCCTCCAGGAGACACGGGTCGGCTGCCCGCGGAAGACAAAGGAGTCGTGGTACCGGTGCTGGGAGCGGCACGCCAGCCGAGGTACGGCTGCCGCATGGATCTGTAGGACCAGGCTGCTGCAGGGGCACTGCTGACGCTGCCCCAGCGGCTGAGCGAACCGCCTCCGTCGTGCGATCCGGGGCTGGACGTGAGGGACTCGCGCGACGCATGCCAGCATCGCCAGTCTGGCGCTGTCACTCGTTTGGGGATGACCAGGTTGCGGCTGTCTGGAGTGTTGGCGGCCAGGCTCGCGGTCGAAGGCGTGCGGCTGCCTAGCCCTTGCCAGCCGGATCGGCCGGTGGACGAGACGGAGTCGCGCCGCGCCCGCAGGATGCCCGTCTCGGCCGGCTTGCCGCGCCGCGTGTACCATTCGGGCAGCTCGAGCTTCTGGAGCGATCGCTCGATGCGGAGCTCGTGTTCGGATTTGGTTCGCTGTTCGTCGCCCAGCAGCGGGCAGCCCACGGTGCCGTCCTCGAGGAATCGGTCCATGCTGCGGGTGCGGTTCAAGTAAGCGTCGTCTGCTTCGTCGCTGTTCTGGGCGGTGTCTTCTTCAGCACCTTCGGCAGCGGAAATGGAAGCTTTCACCTGGCGACAACACAGCGTGTCCACGTCGGTCTCGAGGTAGCCCAGGCTCCTGCTACGGCGGCGTTCATCGTGCGCGGGCTGTCCGCAGCGACGTCGTGCGTAGCGGCTGCGCGTCTGTTCGACGAGCCGGTTGAACTTGTCTGGATGCACGGCCGGCGCCGGGCTCCGGGGCGGCAGCACTGCGGCGGTGCCGATCGGTTCGGTTCCTGTAGCCTGCTGCTGCCGCGGTGCATGCTGCGGCTCCGTCGAAGGAGGCGGCCATCGATCGTGCAGCCTGCGGCTGCGCCAAGCATCCGCCTCGAGCGCCGCCAGATCCGGCGAGCTCTTGGCCAGACTCTCGCGCGCCGCCTGCGCGCTAGCGCGGAATCCAAGCAGCCGCTCCGCCGACTCTTCGGCTGTTGTGCCTGGAGCAGCGGATGCGTCGTTCGGGCGCTTCTGCTGCTCCTGCTGCCGCTGAAGGTTCTCGAAGAACCTACGCCGCGACGATACAAGGCGGCCGGTAGCTGGCGACATGTGCGGTTCGGGCAGTTGGACTTGCGGTTTGGGTAGCGTCTGAGCCAGCCGCCGCGCGGTCGCGTAGCCCGTGATGCGTTCGAGATGCTCGGCTGGATCGAGTGGAGACCGGGATCGGGGCGGGGGCACTGGCTTGGGCGGCCGGAGAAGAAGCGGCTGCGATGCTTGCTGCTGCTGTTTTTGCTGCTGAGGGACAGGCGGCGGCTTGCGATGGCAGACTGGTCCCGTTCCTCCGTTGACGGGAAGAGTAGCTGGCCTTTTGTTGCTGCAATGTCCATTGCTGACTTTCGGTGTGCTTGTGATGGGCGGGCCATCGCAGTCGTCAGAGTCGGGAATGTTGTCTACGATGACAGCGTTGCTCTTGACAGGAGTTTGTAGCACACGAACACGATCTTCAAGAAGCACAGGAGACGGCGTCGAACTTGTCGGGGGCGAAGTGTCCGCTCGTGTTGGCAAAACGTCCGAGTGAACATGAAAAGAACGTTGCTCGCAAGGCAGCGGCTCACGTTCCAAGAAAGGTGACACGTCGCCTTCTTTGTGATGACCGTTCACGTGTTCCCTGCTGCCGCCGGATTTCTTGAGGTGCAGCGACGAAAACTCTTTGTAGCGCAGGGGAGTGGGCAGCCGGACGTCGGAGCGGGCCGATGAGGAACTGGCTTTGTACACCGGTGACGACGAGACGGAGACGATGTCATCCGCAGGCTGACTTCGCGCGTGCCTGGCCCGGTCGACGGCATCTTCTGAGCCGCCGACCGAGCAGGCCGTGCGCACTACGACGTCCAGATCTGGTGGCGGAGCGAACTGCTTGCACCCAGCGTAGATTTCGCGCGACGCCTCAGCACTCGCCGTGGTTGCTGCTTTTGCTGTGGCGACGGCCAGCGCGAGGAACGGATCGCGCGACTGCGCCCGCACCGATGCCAGGGCGGACGCGCGGCTGGGCTCTGTCGTGCTGCCCCCGCGGGATCGCGCGACGGCGCGCGATGTTGCTGTCGCGCTCACTGTTCCCGCTCTCTGTTTGTGGTGGCGCGCGGCCGGCGGGCTTTCCAAGTGAAAACTCACATCTTCCTCCTCGAAAAGTTGACTTTCAGCGCTGTCTTCCTCTTCGTCGTCTTCCAAGTCGCAGGAGGTGCCTTCGTCGTCGTACGCGGCAACGGGATGCTGCGGCGTCTTCTGCTGCCTCCAGCGATGATACTCGCGCTGCTGACAGGCGTCGTTGGCCGCACTGGAGACGACGGCTGCTTTCACGCTGCCGCCGACATTCCTTACTCCACCGCCGCCGGCGCTCTCTTTCTTCTGCTTCCCACTTTCCCGCGTTGCCGATTGGCGCCTCTGAGTCCCCACTTCCGGTTGACGCTTACGCGCTCCATCCACAGAGGGCAGCACCCGACGCGTTGGCTGGGGCGGAGTGCTTGTCTTGGCTGCATCATCGGCTTGGCTACACCGCGGTTTCGGCTGCGGTGTCGTCTGCTCTCGAAACACAGTCTTCTCGACATCGGTGCGCTTCCCTAGGGGCGTGCATCGCTCCGTAGTTTCGGTGCTACTCGTTTCACTCCAAGAGGTCTGATTGACGTTGTTGAGCTTAGCAATGCGCGTTCCGTTCCGGTAGTACTCGTAGCTGTCCTCGCGTCTCACGCTCTGTGACACGCAAATCTCTGTCTGCACAAAGCTCAACGTCGAGTTATCGTCGCTGTCGCGGTGCATGCCGTTCATGCTTTTGGTCCGGCGCTCTTCAGCCACTCCTGCGCGGCTTTCACATCGAGGCCCGGGAGGTGAATGCGTGCCGTTTTTGTCGCCACCACCGCCGCTGTCGACGAAGCATTGCTGGTCCGCCGAGCGGCCGTGGCTCTTGCGCGAGCTCGAGCTATCGATCGCCGACTCCCAGCTCAGACTGCTGGGGGGCGAGATGTCGCTCGAACTCGAAGTGCTGTCCCCGTCCAAGTAACCAGAGTCATCCAGGTCAGCCTCGACGTTCTGTTGATCGTCCCCATGGTAACTTGCCGAGTTTCGATTTCGGCCCTGCCCGCTCGAGTAGTCATCGTCGTCGCTACCAGATGACGCTGAGAGGTCTTTGAATGTGACATGCCGCACAATAGATGGCGCGCTGTGTCGAGTCTCTGTCGCGAGCGCGCTTTTGCGGATCGCGGCGGCTCGGCCGCTGTTTACGACCTTGCCCGCCGGTTTCGGAAGCGCGTGGCTGCCGGTGTTCACCTGGTTGTTGCAGTGGTCAGCTGTTGGCGATCCTTCGCCACCGGGGAAGGAGGCGCGTTGCGCCGGCGGTTCAAACGGCTGATATTCGGTGTTCGCTCCATGCTCGGCGCTTCCGTGATTATTGACGTCGTAATCCTGCGCGTTGTCGTCACTCACACTTCGCGAACGTCCATTGACACACCGTGATTTGACAGGCCGATCTGGTGACGGAGGCAAAATCACTGCACCTCCGTGAGGATTACCTCCGGGACCTTTTCTGCTGGCGTCGCTGTAGATGACCGCAGTTGCAACAACGGCGTCAACGGGAATCGCCGATGAAGTGGCAAAATATTTCGAAAGCGTCGTCGGTGAGCAGTTGCTAGGTGGCAGTTCAGAATGATCGTGGTGCTTGTTGCCGGCGAAACCGCTGGTGACTCCAGCCACGGCTCTGTTGAGCTCGACCACAGAGCCACACTCAGACGGGTAAGACCACCAGCTTCCCGAGTCGGAGTCCTCTTCGCCGATGGAAGAGGCCGACTCCAGCCTGGTGGTGTCGCTGCTGCAACTGCCGCCTGCGCTGCCGCCGCTGTACTCTTCCTCCAGCGCTGGTGCAGCAATGCCGACGGCGCCGGGGGCGCACAGAACGTGCGACTCCCAGCGCGGTACGTCCTGCTGCGTCATGACGTCGCTGTTGACGACGCCGCGCACCGGAGCATCACGGGAGAACTGCCGTTTCGGTGAGCGGCAGCTGCTGCAGTGTCGTCGCGCGTGCTGATCCGGCCTTCACCTTGTTTTTTCGCGACACTTGGGCGACGACGAACGACGGCGGCCCAGCCGGCCGCGCAGCTGCGTTGTTGGTAGAGGCTCCGACGCAGGCGAACGCACGCGCGAGCCACGCGCGCGCCGGCGCTTCTGCGCCGCAACTGCTGCACTGCTGCGTGCCGCCGTCCCCTCTCAGCCGGTGGGAAGAACCGGCAGCGGCAAGCCGAGAGGAGCGACCGTCCGCTACCAACGCCGGCCTGCGTCGCTCTGTCCGTGCGGGAGAACAGCCGGGCGGCGAGTCGCCGACTCATGCGGCGAAGCCGGCTTCCGGAAAGGGTCTGCTGCTCCGCTTTTCTTCTCAGTGGCTGGCTAGCCGCTGCTTCCCGCTCGCCTCATTGTGCGTTGTTCTTGTACGCGCTCGCCCCCCTCGCCCCGCTGCCAGCTGCCCCTTTCGGCGCCCTCTCGGCCAGGCCCGACGGCTGCTAGTCGATTCGAACCCCGAGCCGTCCTTTTCTGTGTGTGTACGTGCTTTTTATACATTCTATTTGTCCTTCGCTTTCCGAACACCCAACCCGATTTTTCTGCGAGGGAAAGGACTCCAACTCCGATGAATTGGAGCTGGGGTTCTCACCCCGAGCCAGCTGGGAGGTGGGCTGAAACCACTGCCAAGGCTGAAGCGTGTCCCACGACTTGACAATCTCCCCCAACCACCTTTTGGTGTTTGTTTGGTCGTATATTATCGTCTGCTGCCGCGTGCCGCGATGTCAGGCGGATGTAGGGATGGGGAAGCTTTTGTGCCTGTGTCCTGGCCACAGAAACCCTCGTAACTCGTGATGCTTCTTTCGCCGAAGGCCCCGTTCTCTTGTTTTTCGCATTTTCACAGCGACCCCTGTTCGGCCGCTGCGAGACGTGCATGCAAACCACTATATAACTTGTACGAGTGCATTTCAGTAGCGAGAGCTGGCTTTTCCGCGCGAGCACAAGCCTTTCTCGTTGTAAACGTCCTCGTCTAAACCTCGGTGTGATGAACCCAAGTGGACAGCGGCGTGTACTGTCGCGTCTGTGTTTCCGAGCTAGAACAACGGTCTGCGAATTAACGGTGGCCGTCCACCGGTCCACCGAGGCATGGCTGCCGACGATGCCTGCACCGAAGTTCACGCGATTCCCGAGCTCATTCTTCCCATTCCCTAACTCTGTTATTTTTCACTTAGCCGCTGTTCAGGGGTGTTCGAATGGTGAAATATACGAATGGAATCCAATGCGAGTATTCGAGAAAAGCGATCTTCGATTATGTAATGGAATACCGGATATTTTCTCGTTTCAAAACGAAGAAATATAAAAGCTTGTGCGGAGTCTGTTAAAAAGAAGAGAGAGATAGCGAGAGAAAAAAGAAAGAAAAAGGGCTTATTTACATTATTTGATGCGCCCATGTAATGTCGTTCGCAACTTGAATATTTGGTAAACTGAGGCGTTTGTAAATTATAAACTTGTTTCAGTTGTCTGATACACCATGAAAGTGAGAGTAATCGAAAAAGATAACTGAATGTACCACATACACACAGTGTGTTGTGTTCGTTGAAGTAGCCAAATATACAACAGTACTATTACATGGCACGTCAGTTTAACGAGATGCAAACGGGATGAGATTGGCCAGGTAAAGTATTACTGTGCCTAAATCAGGACAACTTCATAGATTCTCTAAAGGTGAAGCATACTTATTGAATGAGTGTTATTTATTGCACACAAGTCGGCTGCTGAATGCCTTCGCTGAGGAGCTGGAACCTCTCTGCAGCATTCAGGAGAGTCATTCGGAACAATCCCCGGCGCTTGGGTCAGTTGTTCTTCCTGGGACACCAAGAGGTTTTATCCCTTATACTCGAAGCTATGCATATCGATATAACTCCGAACAGATGAATACCAGTTCGAGTGCGGATTCTAACCAAGCCGAGATGTCATAGAACTACTTGGCAAAGCTCCTAAAAGAATGAAAGACAAAATAAATAACCAGAGAAATACCAGCTGGTCGGTTTGAGTGCCAAATAGACACCTG